>NW_016913495.1:15149-15703 GCF_001483705.2 Eufriesea mexicana | reverse complement strand
GACTGGCCTGTCCTGACATGACCCGACCTGATTTGACCTGACATGACCTGACCTGTCGTTACCATACTTGGCCTGGCCTGGCCTGTCCTGACATGACCCGACCTGTCTTGACCCGACCTGACTTCCAGACCTGACACGACCTGGTACCTGACCTGAGAAGGCCAGACCTGACCAGACCTGCCCTGACCTGACATGAACTAACTGACCTGACCTGACCTGACATGATATGACCCGACCTGACCGGACCTGATGAGACTTGACATAATCTGACACAACCTAACCTAACCGATCCTAACTTTGTAAAACCTATCCTAGCCAAACCTACCCAAGCTTTAGCAAACCAAACATAACCAAACCCAACCTTCCCAAACTTTCCCTAACCTAACATAAAGAAACCTAACCTAACATGACCGAACCAAACCTAGGTAACCTAGCTTAATCTAACCTAACGAACCTAACCCAACCAATCCTAACCTAACCTAATCAAACCTAACCTAATCTCACCTAACCTAACCTAACCTATCCTAAGCTAACCTAACCTAACCTAACCTAAG
>NW_016913495.1:11062-15050 GCF_001483705.2 Eufriesea mexicana | reverse complement strand
CGGAACTGACCCGTCATTTCCTGGCATGTCCTGGGCTGGCCAGACCAGACATGGCCTGTCCTGACCTGACCTGTCCCGAACTGAACTGACCTGACGTGACCTGACCTCTCCTGACCTGACCTGACCTGCCCTGACCCGAACTGACCGGACACGCCATGACCAGACATGACAGGACCTGGCCTGACCTGAGAAGGCCAGATCTGACCAGACCTGCCCTGACCTGACATGAACTAACCGACATGACCAGACCTGATATGACATGGCCTGACCTGACCGGACCTGATCCGACCTGACCTAATCTGTCCTAACCTAACATAACCTAACCGGATCTGACCTGACCCGTCCTGACCTGACCTGACTTGACCCGACCTTACTTGGCCTGACGTGGCCTGGCCTGATGTGACGTGACCAATCCTTGCCTGACCTGACCGAACCTGACCTCTCCTGAAATGACCTGACCTGACTTAACCTGACCCGACCTGGAATGTCCTGACCTGCCCTTACCTGAACTGGCCTGACCTGTCGTGACATTACCTGACCTGACCTGACCTGACATGACCTAACATAACCTAACCTAACTTAACCTAACATAACCTAACATAACCCAAACAATCCTAACCTAACCTAACCTAACCTACGCCAAACCAACCAATCCTAACCCATCGTAATCAAACCTAACATAAACTCACCTAAACTAACCTAACCTATTGTAATTTAACCTAACCTAACCTAACATAACATATCCTAACCTGACCTGACCTGACCTGATCAGACCTGACCTAATCTGACATAACCTAACCTAACCTATACTGACTTTGTAAAACCTATCCTAGCCAAACCTACCCAGACTTTAGCATACCTAACATATCCAAACCCGACTTACCCAAACTTCCCCTAATCTAACATAAAGAAACCAATCCTAACATGACCTAACCAAACCTAGCTATCCTAGCTTAACCTAACCTAACGTAACCTAACCCAACCAATCCTAACCTTACCTAATCAAACCTAACCTAAGCTCACCTAACCTAACCTAACCTATCGTAAGCTAAACTAACCTTACCTAACCTAACATAAGCTAACCTGACCTGACCTGACCCGTCCTGACCTGACCTGTCCTGACCTGACCTGACTTGACCTGGCCTTACTTGGCCTGACATGGCCTGGCCTGATGTGACCTGACCTATCCTGGCCAGACGTGGCAGAACCTGTCCTCTCCTGACCTGACCTGACCTGACTTCACCTGACCTGACCTGACATCACTTTACCTGACCTGACCTAACCTGACCCGACCTGTAACGTCCTGACCTGCCCTCACCTGAACTGGCCTGAGCTGTCGTGACCTTACCTGGCCTGGCCTGTCCTGGCCTGTCCTGACATGACCCGACTTGATTTGACCTGACATGGCCTGACCTGTCGTGACCTTACTTGGCCTGGCCTGGCCTGTCCTGACATGACCCGACCTGTCTTGACCTGACCTGACCTGACCTGTAGTGGCCTAACATTGCCTGGCCTGGACTGACCTGCACAGACCTGACACGAACTGGCTGCCCTGACCTGACCTGACATGCCCCGACCTGACCTGACATCACCTGACCCGACCTGGAATGGCCTGACCGGACAAGCCGTGGCCGGAACTGACCCGTCATGGCCAGACCTGACACGACCTGGTACCTGACCTGAGAAGGCCAGACCTGACCAGACCTGCCCTGACCTGACATGAAATAACTGGCCTGACATGTCCTGACATGATATGACCCGACCTGACCGGACCTGATGAGACTTGACCTAATCTGACATAACCTAACCTAACCGATCCTAACTTTGTAAAACCTATCTTAGCCAAACCTACCCAAGCTTTAGCAAACCAAACATAAGCAAACCCAACCTACCCAAACTTTCCCTAACCTAACATAAAGAAACCTAACCTAACATGACCTAACCAAACCTAGCTAACCTAGCTTAATCTAACCTAACGAACCAAACCCAACCAATCCTAGCCTAACCTAATCAAACCTAACCTAACCTATCGTAAGCTGATCTAACATGGCCTAACCTAACATAACCTAACCTGACCTGTCCAGACCTGACCTGACTTGACCTGACCTGACCTGACCTAACCTGACCCGACCTGGAACTTCCTGACCTGCCCTTACCTGAACTGGCCTGACATTTCGTAACCTTACCTGGCCTGGCCTGGCCTGGACTGTCCTGACATGACATGACCAGACTTGACCTGACCCGACCTGACCTGTCGTGGCCTGACATTGCCTGGCCAGGACTGACCTGCACAGACCTGACAAGAACTGGCTGACCTGACCTGACCTGACCTGACCTGACATGACCTAACATAAGCTAACCTAACTTAACCTAAGCTAACTTAACATAGCCTAACCAATCCTAACATAACCTGACCTAACCCAACCCAACCAATCCTAACCTATAGTAATCAAACCTAACCTAAACTCACGTAACCTAACCTAACCTATTATAGTCTAACCTAACCTAACCTAACATAACATAACCTAACCTGACCTGACCTGACCAGACTTGACGTTAGCTGAACTGGCCTGACCTGTCCTGACATGCCCCGACCTGACTTGACATCACCTGACCCGAACAGGAATGGCCTGACCTGACATGACGTGACCGGAACTGACCAGTCATGACCTGACCTGACCTCACCTGATCTGACCTCACCTGAGCTCACCTGACCTCACCTGGCACCACATGGAATGTCGTAGCCTGCGGTAACTTGTACTAACCTTACCTTTCCTGGCCTGGCCTGACCTGACCTGACCTGGCCTGGCCTGACCTGGTCTGGCCTGACCTGGCCTGGCCTGACCTGGCCTGGTCTGACCTGACCCGACCTGACTCGAACTGCCCTGACCCGGCATGGCCAGACCTGACAAGACCTGACCTGACCTGAGAAGGGCAGACCTGACCAGACCTGCCCTGTCCTGACATGAACTAACTGACCTGACCTGACCTGACCAGACCTGACCTAATCTGACCTAACCTAACATAACCTAACCTGACCTAACCTATCCTAACCCTGTAAAACCTATCCCAGCCAAACCTACCCAAGCTTTAGCATAACTCACATAACCGAACCCTACCTACCCAAACTTTTCCTTACCTAACGTAAGGAAACCTAACCTAACATGACCTAACCAAACCTGGCTATCCTACCTTAACCTAACCTAACATAACCTAACCCAACCAATCGTAACCTAACCTCATCAAACCTAACCTAATCTCACCTACCCTAACCTAACCTATCGTAAGCTAACCTAACCTAACCTAAGCTAACGTAATCTAACCTGACCTGACTTGAACTGACCTTACCTGGCCTGACATGGCCTGGCCTGGTTTGACATGACCTATCCTGGCCTGACCTGACCGAACCTGACATCTCCGGGCCTGACCTGACCTGACTTCACCTGACCTGACATGGCCTAACCTGACCCGACCTTGGACGTACTTACCTGCCCTTACCTGAACTGGCCTGACCTGTCGTGACCTTACCTGGCCTTGCCTGGGCTGACCTGACCTGACATGACATGACCTAACCTGACCTGGACTGGCCAGACATGGCCTGGCCTGGCCTGTCCTGACCTGACCCGAACTGACTTGACCTATCCTGACCTGACCTGACGTGTCCTGACGTTGCCCGGTTGTGGCTGACCTGACCTGACCTGACCGGACCTGACCTGGCCTGACCTGTCCTGAGCTGACACGACCTGACCTGACCTGACCTGACCTGATGAGGCCTGACATTGCCTGGTCGGGCCTGACCTGGTCTGACATGTCCCTACCTGACTTGACCTCACCTGGCCTGACATGGCCAGACATTGCTTGGCCTGGCCTGGCCTGACCTGCACTGACCTGACATGAACTGACTGACTTGACCAGACCTGCCCAGACCTGACCTGACATGATATGACCTGACCTGACCGGACCTGATGTGACCTAATCTGACACAACC
>NW_016913495.1:4005-10964 GCF_001483705.2 Eufriesea mexicana | reverse complement strand
TTTCCCTACCCTAACATAAGGAAACCTAACCTAACCCAGCAAACCTAGCTTAACCTAACCTTTCATAACCTAACCCAACCAATCCAAACCTAACCTAAGCAAACCTAACCTAAGCTCACCTATCCAAACCCAACATATCGTAAGATAACCTAACCTAACCTAACCTAACATTACCTAACCTGACCTGACCAGACGTGTCCTAACCTGTCCTGACTTGACTTGAGCTTTCCTGACCTGACAGTGCCTGGCCTGATGTGACCTGACATGTCCTGGCCTGACCTGACCTCTCCTGACCTCTACTGACCTGACCTAACCTGAAGAGCCTGGAATGTCCTGACCTGCCCTTACCTGAACTGGACTGACCTGTCGTGACCTTCCCTGGCCAGGCCTGGACTGAACTGACCTGACATGGGCTGGCCAGGCATAGCCTGGCCTGGCCTGTCCTGACCTGACCCGACATGACTTTACCTGACCTGACCTGACCTGACGCGGCCTGACATTGCCTGGTCCTGCCTGACCTGACCTGACCTGACCTGACCTTACCTGACCCGACATGACTTGACCTGACCTGGCCTGACCTGGCCTGGCATTGCCTGACCTGGCCTGGCCTGACGTGGCCTGCCCTGAAGTGACCTGACATATCCTGGCCTGACATTACCTGTCCTGACCTGACCTGACTTGACCTTGCCTTACCTGGATTTACATGGCTTGGCCTGATGTGACCTGTCCTATCATGGCCTGACCTGACCGTAAATGACCTCTCCTGACCTGACTTCACCTGACTTCACCTGACCTGACCAGACCTTACCTGTCCAACCTGGAATAACATAGCCTGCCCTGACTTGAACTGGCCTTACCTGCCGTGACCTTACCGGGCCTGGCCTGGACTGACCTGACCTGACGTGACATGACCTAACTGTCCTGACCTGACCTGACATGACATGACCTGACCTGACCGGACCTGACCAGACCTGATCTAATCTGACATAACCTAACCTAACCTAACCTTGACCTGACCAGACCTAACCTAACATAACCTAACCTGACCTAACCTATCCTAACCTTGTAAAACCTATCCCAGCCAAACCTGCCCAAGCTTTAGCAAAACTCACATAACCGAACCATACCTACCCAAACCTTTCCTAACCTAACATAACGAAACATAACCTAACATGACCTAACCAAAACCAAGCTAACCTAGCTTAACCTAACCTAACATAACCTAACCCAACCAATCGTAACCTAACCTAATCAAACCTAACCGAAGCTCACCTACCCTAACCTAACCTATCGTAAGCTAACCTAGCCTAACCTAACCTAACGTAATCTAACCTGAACTGGCCTGACCTGACCGAACCTGACCTGTCCGGACCTTACCTGACCTGACTTCACCTGACCTGACATGGCCTAACCTGACCCGACCTTGGATGTCCTTACCTGCCCTTACCTGAACTGGCCTGACCTGTCGTGACCTTACCTGGCCTTGCCTGGGCTGACCTGACCTGACATGACATGACCTAACCTGACCTGGACTGGCCAGACATTGCCTGGCCTGGCCTGTCCTGACCTGACCCGAACTGACTTGACCTGACCTGCACTGGCCAGACATGGCCTGACGTTGCCCGGTTGTGGCTGACCTGACCTGACCTGACCTGACCTGACCTGACCCGACATGACTTGACCTGACCTGGCCTGACCTGGCCTGACATTGCCTGACCTGGCCTGGCCTGACGTGGCCTGCCCTGAAGTGACCTGACATATCCTGGCCTGACCTGACCTGTCCTGACCTGACCTGACTTGACCTAGCCTTACCTGGCTTGACATGGCTTGGCCTGATGTGACCTGCCCTATCATGGCCTGACCTGACCGTACATGGCCTCTCCTGACCTGACTTCACCAGACTTCACCTGACCTGACCTGACCTAACCTGTCCAACCTGGAATGACATAGCCTGCCCTGACTTGAACTGACCTTACCTGCCGTGACCTGACCTGGCCTGGCCTGGACTGGCCTGACCTGACGTGAAATGACCTAACCTGATCTGGACTGGCCAGACATGGCCTGTCCTGACCCGACCCGACCTGACTTTACCTGACCTGACCTGACCTGACGTGGCCTGACATTGCCAAGTTGTGCCTAACCTGACCTGACCTGACCCGACCTGACTTGACCTGACCTGGCCTGACCTGGTCTGACATTGCCTGGCCTGGCCTGGCCTGACGTGGCCTGACATTGCCAGGCCTGGCCTTACCTGCATTGACCTGGCATGAACTGACTGACTTGACCTGACCTGTTCTAACCTGACATGACCTAACTGACCTGACCTGACCTGACGTGACATGACCTGACCTGACCGGACCTGATCAGACCTGATCTAATCTGACATAACCTAACCTAACCTAACCTAACCTAACCTATCTTAACTCTGTAAAACCTATCCCAGCCAAACCTGCCCAAGCTTTAGCAAACCTAACATAACCAAACCCAACCTACAAAAACTTTCCCTAACCTAACGTAAAGAAACCTACCCTAACATGACCTAACCAAACCTAGCTATCCTAGCTTAACCTAACCTAACGTAACCTAACCCAACCAATCCTAACCTTACCTAATCAAACCTAACCTTAGCTCACCTATCCTAACCTAACCTATCGTAAGCTAAACTAACCTTACCTAACCTAACATAACCTAACCTGACCTGACCTGACCTGTCCTGACCTGACCTGACTTGACCTGACCTTACTTGGCCTGACATGGCCTGGCCTGATGTGACCTGACCTATCCTGGCCAGACGTGACAGCACCTGTCCTCTCCTGACCTGACCTGACATCGCTTGACCTGACCTGACCAAACCTAGCCCGTCCTGGAACGTCCTGACTTGCCCTTACCTGAACTGGCCTGACCTGTCGTGACCTTACCTGGCCTGGCCTGGCCTGGCCTGTCCTGACATGACCCGACCTGATTTGACCTGACCTGACCTGACCTGTCGTGACCTTACTTGGCCTGGCCTGGCCTGGCCTGTCCTGACATGACCCGACCTGTCTTGACCTGACCTGACCTGACCTGTCGTGGACTGACATTGCCTGGCCTGGACTGACCTGCACAGACCTGACATGAACTGCCTGCCCTGACCTGACCTGACATGCCCCGACCTGACCTGACATAACCTGACCCGACATGGAATGGCCTGACCTGACAAGCCGTGGCCGGAACTGACCCGTCATGACAAGACCTGACACGACCTGGTACCTGAACTGAGAAGGCCAGACCTGACCAAACCTGCCCTGACCTGACATGAACTAACTGACATGACCTGACCTGACATGATATAACCCGACCTGACCGGACCTGATGAGACTTGACCTAATCTGACATAACCTAACCTAACCTATCCTAACTTTGTAAAACCTATCCTAGCCAAACATACCCAAGCTTTAGCAAACCTAACATAACCAAAGCTAATCTACCCAAACTTTCAGTAACCTAACATAAAGAAACCTAACCTAACCAAGCTAACCTAGCTTAAACTAACCTAACATAACCTAACCCAACCAATCCTAACCTAACGTAATCAAACCTAACCTAAGCTCACCTATCCTAACCCAACATATCGTAAGATAACCTAACCTAACCTAACCTAACATAACCTAACCTGACCTGACCAGACGTGTCCTGACCTGTCCTGACTTGACTTGAGCTTTCCTGGCCTGACAGAGCCCGGCCTGATGTGACCTGACATATCCTGGACTGACCTGCACGAACCTGACCTCTCGTGACCTGACCTGACATTGCCTGGCCTGGCCTGGCCTGACGTGGCCTGCCCTGAAGTGACCTGACATGTCCTGGCCTGACCTGACCTGTCCTGACCTGACCTGACTTGACCTAGCCTTACCTGGCTTGACATGGCTTGGCCTGATGTGACCTGTCCTATCCTGGCCTGACCTGATCGTACCCGACCTCTGCTAACCTGACATGACCTGACTTCACCTGACCTGACCTGACCTAACCTGTCCAACCTGAAATGACCTAGCCTGCCCTGACTTGAACTGACCTTACCTGCCGTGACCTTACCTGGCCTGGCCTGGACTGACCTGACCTGACGTGACATGACCTAACCTGATCTGGACTGGCCAGACATGGCCTGTCCTGACCTGACCCGACCTGACTATACCTGACCTGACCTGAACTGACGTGGCCTGACATTGCCAGGTTGTGCCTGACCTGACCGGACCTGACCCGACCTGACTTGGCCTGACCTGGCCTGACCTGGCCTGACATTGCCTGGCCTGGCCTGGCCTGACGTGGCCTGACATTGCCAGGCCTGGCCTTACCTGCACTGACCTGGCATGAACTGACTGACTTGACCTGACCTGCCCTGACCTGACATGACCAAACATAACCAAACCTAAGTTAAACTAACATAACCTAACATAACCCAACCAATCCTAACCTAACATAACATAACCTACCCCAACCCAACCAATCCTAACCCATCGTAATCAAACCTAACCTAAACTCACGTAACATAACATAACCTACTGTATTCTACCCTAACCTAACCTAACATAGGATATCCCAACCTAGCCTGACGTGACATGACCTGACATGCCCCGACCTGACCTGAAATCACCTGACCCGACCTGGAATGGCCTGACCTGACACGAGGTGACCGGAACTGACCCGTCATGACCAGACCTGACACGACCTGACCTGACCTGAGAAGGCCAGACCTGACCAGACCTGCCCTGACCTGACATGAGCTAACTGACCTGACCTGACCTGACATGATATGACCCGACCTGACCGGACCTGATGAGACTTGACCTAATCTGACATAACCTAACCTAACCGATCCAAACTTTGTAAAACCTATCCTAGCCAAACCTACCCAAGCTTTAGCGAACAAAACATAACCAAACCCAGCCTACCCAAACTTTCCCTAACCTAACATAAAGAAACCTAACCTAACATGACCTAACCAAACCTAGCTAACCTAGCATAATCTAACCTAATCAAACCTAACCTATCCTATCGTAAGCTGAACTAACCTGACCTAACCTCACATAACCTAACCTGACCTGTCCAGACCTGATCTGACTTGAGCTGACCTGACCTGACCTAACCTGACCCGACCTGGAACTTCCTGACCTGCCCTTACCTGAACTGGCCTGACATTTCGTGACCTTACCTGGCCTGGCCTGGCCTGTGCTGACATGACACGACCAGACTTGACCTGACTCGACCTGAGCTGACGTGGCCTGACATTGCCTGGCCAGGACTGACCTGCACAGACCTGACATGAACTGGCTGACCTGACCTGACCTGACCTGACGTGACCTAACATGAGCTAACCTAACTTAACCTAAGCTAACTTAATATAACCTAACCAATCCTAACATAACCTGACCTAACCCAACCCAACCAATCCTAACCTATAGTATTCAAACCTAACCTAAACTCACGTAACCTAACCCAACCGATTATAGTCTAACCTAACCTAACCTAATCAAACCTAACCTAAACTCACGTAACCTAACCCAACCAATCCTAACCTATAGTATTCAAACCTAACCTAAACTCACGTAACCTAACCCAACCAATCCTAACCTATAGTATTCAAACCTAACCTAAACTCACGTAACCTAACCCAACCAATCCTAACCTATAGTATTCAAACCTAACCTAAACTCACGTAACCTAACCCAACCAATCCTAACCTATAGTATTCAAACCTAACCTAAACTCACGTAACCTAACCCAACCAATCCTAACCTATAGTATTCAAACCTAACCTAAACTCACGTAACCTAACCCAACCAATCCTAACCTATAGTATTCAAACCTAACCTAAACTCACGTAACCTAACCCAACCAATCCTAACCTATAGTATTCAAACCTAACCTAAACTCACGTAACCTAACCCAACCAATCCTAACCTATAGTATTCAAACCTAACCTAAACTCACGTAACCTAACCCAACCAATCCTAACCTATAGTATTCAAACCTAACCTAAACTCACGTAACCTAACCCAACCAATCCTAACCTATAGTATTCAAACCTAACCTAAACTCACGTAACCTAACCCAACCAATCCTAACCTATAGTATTCAAACCTAACCTAAACTCACGTAACCTAACCCAACCAATCCTAACCTATAGTATTCAAACCTAACCTAAACTCACGTAACCTAACCCAACCAATCCTAACCTATAGTATTCAAACCTAACCTAAACTCACGTAACCTAACCCAACCAATCCTAACCTATAGTATTCAAACCTAACCTAAACTCACGTAACCTAACCCAACCAATCCTAACCTATAGTATTCAAACCTAACCTAAACTCACGTAACCTAACCCAACCAATCCTAACCTATAGTATTCAAACCTAACCTAAACTCACGTAACCTAACCCAACCAATCCTAACCTATAGTATTCAAACCTAACCTAAACTCACGTAACCTAACCCAACCAATCCTAACCTATAGTATTCAAACCTAACCTAAACTCACGTAACCTAACCCAACCAATCCTAACCTATAGTATTCAAACCTAACCTAAACTCACGTAACCTAACCCAACCAATCCTAACCTATAGTATTCAAACCTAACCTAAACTCACGTAACCTAACCCAACCAATCCTAACCTATAGTATTCAAACCTAACCTAAACTCACGTAACCTAACCCAACCGATTATAGTCTAACCTAACCTAACCTAACATAACATAACCTAACGTGACCTGACCTGAACAGACTGGACGTTGGCTGAACTGGCCTGACCTGTCCTGACATTTCATCACCTGACCCGAACAGGAATGGCCTGACCTGACATGACGTGACCGGAACTGACAAGTCATGACCTGACCTGACCTCACCTGATCTGACCTCACCTGAGCTCACCTGACCTCACCTGGCACCACATGGAATGTCGTAGCCTGCCGTAACTTGTACT
>NW_016913495.1:1816-2994 GCF_001483705.2 Eufriesea mexicana | reverse complement strand
AACCTTACCTAACCTAACCTAACCGATCCTAACTTTGTAAAACCTATCCTAGCCAAACCTACCCAAGCTTTAGCAAACCAAACATAACCAAACCCAACCTACCCAAACTTTCCCTAACCTAACATAAGGAAACCTAACCTAACCCAGCTAACCTAGCTTAACCTAACCTTTCGTAACATAACCCAACCAATCCTAACCTAACCTAATCAAACCAAACCTAAGCTCACCTATCCTAACCCATCTGTACTGACCTGACCCGACCTGACTATACCTGACCTGACCTGACCTGACGTGGCCTGACATTGCCAGGTTGTGCCTGACCTGACCGGACCTGACACGACCTGACTTGACCTGACCTGGCCTGACCTGGCCTGACATTGCCAGGCCTGGCCTTACCTGCACTGACCTGGCATGAACTGACTGCCTTGACCTGACCTGTCCTAACCTGACATGACCTAACATAACCTAACCTAAGTTAAACTAATGTAACCTAACATAACCCAAACAATCCTAACCTAACATAACCTAACCAACCCCAGCCCAACCAATCCTAACCCATCGTAATCAAACCTAACCTAAGCTCACGTAACATAACCTAACCTACTGTATTCTACCCTAACCTAACCTAACATACGATATCCTAACCTAGCCTGACCTCACATGACCTGACATGCCCCGACCTGACCTGACCGGACCTGATCAGAGCTGATCTAATCTGGCATAACCTAACCGAACCTAACCAAACCTAACCTAACATATCCTAACTCTGTAAAACCTATCCCAGCCAAACCTACCCAAGAATTAGCAAACCTAACATAACCAACCCAACCTACAAAAACTTTCCCTAACCTAACATAAGGAAACCTACCCTAACATGACCTAACCTAACCTAGCTAACCTAGCTTAACCTGATCTAACATAACCTAACCCTACCAATACTAACCTAACCTAATCAAACCTAACCTAAGCTCACCTATCCAAACCTAACCTATCGTAGGCTAACCTAACCCAAACGAACCTAACATAATCTAACCTGACCTGACCTGACCTGTCGTAACGTGACCTGACTTGACCTGACCTTACTTGGCCTGACATAGCCTGGCCTGATGTGACCTGACCTATCCTGGCCTGACCTGACCGAACCTGACCTCTACTGACCTGACCTGACCTGACTTCAC
>NW_016913495.1:0-993 GCF_001483705.2 Eufriesea mexicana | reverse complement strand
TGACCTGACCTGACTTGACATGACCTTACCTGGCATAACATGCCCTGGCATGATGTGACCTGACCTATCCTGGCCTGACCTGACAGAACCTGACCTCTCCTGACCTGACCTGACCTGACTTCACCTGACCTGACCTGACCTAACCTGACCCAACCTGGAATGTCCTGACCTGCCCCCACCTGAACTGGCCTTACCTGTCGTGACATTATCTCGCCTGACCTGACATGATATGACCTAACCTGACCTGAACTGGCCAGACATGGCCTGGCCGGACCTGACCAGACCTGACCTGACATCACCTGACCCGACCTGGAATGGCCTGACCTGACATGACCTAATATAACCACTGACCTTACCTGCCGTGACCTTACCTGGCCTGGCCTGGGCTGACCTGACCTGACCTGACCTGACCTGACCTGACTTCACCTGACCCGACCTGGAATGTCCTGACCTGCCCTTACCTGTACTGGCCTGACCTGTCGTGACCTTACCTAGCCCGGCCTGAACTGAACTGACTGACCTGACCTGACCTGACCTGACCTGACATGACCTAATATAACCTAACCTAACTTAACCTAACTTAACCTATCGTGACCCAACCAATCCTAACCTAACCTAACCTAACCTACCCCAACCCAACCTATCCATCTACTCCAACCCAACCTATCCCAACCCATCGTAATCAAACCTAACATAAACTCACCTAACCTAACCTAACCTATTGTAATCCAGCCTAACATAACATAACATAACATATCCTAACCTGACCTGATCTGACCAGACCTGACATGCCCCGACCTGACCTGACATAACCTGACCCGACATGGAATGGCCTGACCTGACAAGCCGTGGCCGGAACTGACCCGTCATGACCAGACCTGACACGACCTGGTGCCTGAACTGAGAAGGCCAGACCTGACCAGACCTGCCCTGACCTGACATGAACTGACTGACCTGACCTGACCTGATCTGACCTTACATGACCTAACATAA
>NW_016913494.1:10537-11022 GCF_001483705.2 Eufriesea mexicana | reverse complement strand
CGAACTTTCTCTGATTGAGACCAACGTGTCCAGACAACTATTGCTGGCCTCCCCAGCAACAAGCAGAATATACTAGAGAAATGTAGAGAGAAGAAATCCGCCGCAATGCAGTGTACAGCACAGAAGTCAATGCTATCCAGTCCTTAACTGAAACAATCTAAACTAACCAAACGTAGCCTAACACGTCATAGCGTGCCAAGAACATTATTGCTGTTCTCGACAGAGGCAAGCAGAACAAGCTAGAGCACAGTAGAGCGCAGGTATCCTCCGAAAAGCAGTGCACAGCACAAGAGTCAAGGCAACCTTGTCGTAGACTGACCAAATGTAATATAACCAATCGTAACCTAACTCAATATTACGTGACGGTAATCCCCAGAGCCAAGCAGGATATATTACAGCTCAGTAGAAGGCAGAAATCCGCCGAATAGCAGTGTGTAGCACGATAGTCAAAACTTTTCTATCCTAACCTAACCAAACGCAACGTA
>NW_016913494.1:0-3319 GCF_001483705.2 Eufriesea mexicana | reverse complement strand
GCTTCCCTATCCTAGCCTAACCAAACGTAACGTAACCAAACGAAACGTAACTCAATCTAACGTGCCGAGACCAATGTTGCTGGCATCCCTGGCCCAAGCAGAGCATACTTCAACTATGTAGACGGCAGAAATACTCCGGCAAGCAGTGTATAGCAAGAAATTATATGCCATCCTGACCGAACCTAACATAACCTAACGTAAACAAACGTAACATATCCCAACATAACGTAACGAGGCCACTATTGCTGACCTCCCTAGAGACAAGCAGAACATAGTACAGGAGAGTAGTCCGCAGAAATCCATATAATCGCAGTGTACCGCGGTAGAGTCAAAGCCATCCAGGCCGACACCAGAAAAACATAACCCAACCAGCGTGGCATAACTCAACATATATTGCCGCGGCCACCATTGATGGCACCGCAGTGGCCAAGCAGAATATAGAAGAGCCAAGTAGAGAGCAGATGTCCACCGAGTAAGGTTGTATAGTACGAAAGTCAAAGCTACCTTAACCGAGCCTACACCACCCTAGCCTAACAAATCGTAACCCATCCAAGCCGAACGTGCAGAGACCACAACCTTTGGCCTCCACAAATCCAAACAGAAAATATTAGAGCACAGTAGATAGCAGAAATTTGTCGAATAGCAGTGCATAGAACAAGAGGCAAAGCTAACCTATACTAACCAAACCAAATTTTACGTAAACACACGACTCAAACTACCGTGCCGAGACCACCGTTGCTGGCATCCGCAGAGCAAAGCGTAGCATACTAGAGCCACGTGTAGCGCAGAAAACCAGCGAATGGCAGTGCATATCACAAAAGACAAAGCTGCCCCATCCTAACGTTACCAAACCTGACATAAGCGAACGTAACCTGCCTCTGCCTAACGTGCCGAGGACACTTTTGCTCTCATCCCAAGAGCAAAGCAGAATATACTAGAGCAGAGTGGAGCGCAGAAATTCCCCGAGGAGCTGGGTACAGCGCAAAAGTCGAAGCTACCGTTAACGTAATTAGCATAAAGTTACGCAAACAAACGTAAGCTAACGCACCCAACGTGCCTGGAACACTATTGCAGGCCTCCCCAGGGGCAAGCAGGAAACATTGGAGCAGAGTAGAGCGCAGAAATCCAACGAATAGCAATGTACAGCACGAAAGGCAAAGCTATGCTCTCCTAACCTAGCCAACCGTAACATAACCGAACTTTCTCTGAATGAGACAAACGTTTCCAGACAACTATTGCTGGCCCCCCCAGCAACAAGCAGAATATACTAGAGAAATGTAGAGAGCAGATATCCGCCGCAATGCAGTGTACAGCACAGAAGTCAATGCTATCCAGTACTTAACTGAAACAATCTAAACTAACCAAACGCAGCCTAACACGTCATAGCGTGCCAAGAACATTATTGCTGTTCTCGACAGAGGCAAGCAGAACAAGCTAGAGCACAGTAGAGCGCAGGTATCCTCCGAAAAGCAGTGCACAGCACAAGAGTCAAGGCAACCTTGTCGTAGACTGACCAAATGTAATATAACCAATCGTAACCTAACTCAATATTACGTGACGGTCCTCCCCAGAGCCAAGCAGGATATATTACAGCTCAGTAGAAGGCAGAAATCCGCCGAATAGCAGTGTGTAGCACGATAGTCAAAACTTTTCTATCCTAACCTAACCAAACGCAACGTAACCAAACGTAACATAACTCATACTAACGTGCCGAGAAAACTATTGCTGGCCTACCGAGAGCCAAGCAGGAAATACTATGGAGCAGCAGAGCGCAGGAGTCTACCGAAAGGCAGCGTAGAGCACAAAAGTGGAAGCTATCCTCTACTAACCTGAACAATTGTAACATAACCAAACGTAATATAACTGAAACCAACGTGACGCGTCCACTATTGCTGGTCCGCAGACCCAAATAGAGTGCACTAGAACAGAGGAGCGCATAAGTCCGCCGCATTGCTGTATACAGCGCCAACGCCAAACCTATCCATTCCTGGCCTAACCAGTCGTAATACAACCAAACGCAACGTAGCTCTATCTAACGCGACGCAACCTCCATTGCTGCCCTCCCCAGAGCCGAACAGAAAATATTGGAGGAGGATAGAACACAGGGATCCATAGAAATTTCGCGCATAGCGGAATCGGCAAAGCTACCCGAACCTAACCCAGAGAAATATAACCTAACAAAACGTAGCCTAACTCAATATATCGTGCCGCCACCGATACTGCTGGTCTTCTCAGCGTTCAACCAGAATGCTGTAGAGCACAGTGGAGCGCAAATGTGCAACGAATGACAGTGTATATCACGAAAGACCAAGCTATCCTAGCCGAACATAGCATAATCTATCCTAGCTCAACGTAACCGAGCACAACCTAACGTGCCGATACCTCCGCTGATGGCCTCCTCTGATCCAAGCAAAAAATATTGGAGCACAGTAGTTAGCTGAAATCCATCACAAAGCATTGTGTAGCACAAACGTCGAAGATATCCTAACATAACCTGACCTAACGTAACCAAACGAAGCGTAGCCTAACGCAACATGACCTGCTGCGACCACAATTGCTGTCCTCCCAATAGCTAAGCAGAACACGCTGGAGCACGGTAGAGCGCAGAATCCCACCGAATAGCAGTGCGAAGCAAAAAGGTCATAGCTACCATATCCTAACATGGCAAATCATAACATAACTAAACGTAACCTAACGCAAACTAACGTGCCGCGGCAACTATTGCTGCCATCCCCAGAGGCAAGCAGAGCATACTAGTGCAATGTAGAGCGCAGAAATCCGACGAATAGCAGTGTACAGCACAAGCGTCAAAGATATCTCATCCAAACCTAGCCAGCGCAATGTATCCGAACGTAACATATCCCAACACAGCTAGACGAGACCTCAATTGCTGCACTCTACAGAGCCAAGCAGATCGTTTTAGAGGAGATTCTAGTGCAGAAATCCATACAACCACAGCGTACAGCACAAAAGTCTCAGCTACCATATCCCAAAACAGACTAACGTAACATAACCGAACGTAACCGAAGTCAACCTGTCGTGCCGAGGCCAATACTGCTGGCCTCCCCAGAGCCAAGCGGAACATACTATTGCACCGTAGAGCGTTGGTGTCCAACGAATATCAATGTATAGCGTAAAAGTCAAAGCTATTCTGTCCTTACCTAGCAAATCGTTACGTAACCAGACGTAGCATGACTCTACATAAGGTGCCGTGACTACTGTTGCCGGTCTCCGCAGAGCCGAGCAGGACGTAGCAGAGGAGAGCAGCGCTCGGAAATCCATTCAATCGCAGGGTATGACAGAAAAGTCGAAGCTGTAA
>NW_016913493.1:1970-2619 GCF_001483705.2 Eufriesea mexicana | reverse complement strand
TGTGGTGAGCTGCCCTTCTTGCATAAATAAGGAGGAAAGATTGCACTGGCCTGCTATAGCCATCGCAATGATATAGAATGTGCTTGGCATATTCAATTTTATTGATATTTTCAACTAATATCGGGATGAGCTAACTTTCTTGCATAAATAAGGAGGAAAGATACTTTTGGCGTGCTGTAACCATTGCAATGGTATAGAATGTGCCTGGCAGATTCAATTTTGTTGTCATTTTCGACTAATATCGTGGTGAAATGACTTCCTTGCATAAGTGAGGAGGAAAGTTTCTACTGGCCTGCTATAGCCATTGCAATGATATAGAATGTGCCTGGCAGATTCATTCCTATTGACATTTTTGACTAATATCGTGGGAAGCTAACTTTCTTGCATGAATAAGGAGGAAGGATTCTATTCGCGTGATATACCCGCTGAAATGCTGTAGAATCTGGCTGGGAAATTCAATTTTATAGACATTTTCGACTAATACCGCGGTGAGCTAACTTCCTTCCCTAAGTAGGAATGAAAGATCCTTCTGGAGCGCTATAGCCATTGCAATGCTGTAGAATCGGGATGGAAAATACAATTTTATTGACATTTTTGACTAATATCGTGGTGAGTTAACTTTCCTGCATAAATAAGGAGGAAAGATTCT
>NW_016913493.1:0-1343 GCF_001483705.2 Eufriesea mexicana | reverse complement strand
TATAGAATGTGCCTGGCAGATTCAATTTTGTTGTCATTTTCGACTAATATCGTGGTGAAATGACTTCCTTGCATAAGTGAGGAGGAAAGTTTCTACTGGCCTGCTATAGCCATTGCAATGATATAGAATGTGCCTGGCAGATTCATTCCTATTGACATTTTTGACTAATATCGTGGGAAGCTAACTTTCTTGCATGAATAAGGAGGAAGGATTCTATTCGCGTGATATACCCGCTGAAATGCTGTAGAATCTGGCTGGGAAATTCAATTTTATAGACATTTTCGACTAATACCGCGGTGAGCTAACTTCCTTCCCTAAGTAGGAATGAAAGATCCTTCTGGAGCGCTATAGCCATTGCAATGCTGTAGAATCGGGATGGAAAATACAATTTTATTGACATTTTTGACTAATATCGTGGTGAGTTAACTTTCCTGCATAAATAAGGAGGAAAGATTCTTTTGGCGTGCTACAGCCATTGCAATGCACTGGAATCTCGCAGGAAAGATCAATTTTATTGACAGTATCGACTAATATCGTGGTGGGCTATCTTTCTTGTATAAATAAAGAGGAAATTGTCTTTTTGCGTGCTATAGTCATTGCAATGATAAGGAATCTGCCTGACAGATTCACTTTTATTGACATTTTCCACTTATATCATGGTGAGCTACCTTTTTTGCGTAAATAAGGCGGAAATATTCGATTGGCGTGCTATTGCCGTTGCAATGCCAAAGAATCTTGCTGGTAAATTCAATTCTATTGACATTTTCCACTCATATCGTGGTGAGCCAACTTCCTTACATAAATAAGGAAGAAAGATTCTATTGGCGTGCTATAGCCATTGCAATGCACTGCAATCTGGCTGGAAAGTTCACTTTTATTGACAGTATCGACTAATATCGGTGTGCGCTATCTTTATGCGTAAATAAAGAGTTTAGATTCTATTGGCGCGCTATAGACATTGCAATGATATAGAATGTTGTTGGAAAATTCAATTTTATTGACATTTTCGATTAATATATATCGTGGGGAGCTAGCTTTCCTGCATAAATAAGGAGGAGAGATCCTACTGGCGTGCTATAGACATTGCAATGCTATAGAATGGTCCTGGAAAATTCAATTTTATTGTCATTTTCGATTAATATCGTGGTGAAATATCTTCCATGCATAAGTAAGGAGGAAGGATCCTTCTGGAGTGCTATAGCCATAGCAATGCAGTAGAAACTGGCTGGAAAACTCAATTTTATTGACATTTTTGACTAATATCGTGGAGAGACAACTTTCTTGCACAAATAAGGAGGAAAGATCCTATTGGCGTGCTATAGCCATTCCAATGCTCTGGATTC
>NW_016913492.1:0-2368 GCF_001483705.2 Eufriesea mexicana | reverse complement strand
TGATGTAATAGTTTTCCGATTTCTCGAGTTTTAGTGTTTGAAATATATTATTGAGTTGATTTTTAAAATCTGTGTTATTTACCTGGGTACTATATGCGGCTATAACGAATAGGTTTTCTTTATTATTAATTTGCAAGTGTATAATTGTTGATTCAACTGCGTTATTTTCCGAAGTTTGGTTTAAGATTATTTGGTTGTATTTTATTGGCATTTTTATTAAGATTGCTGTCCCGCCGCCTTGCGAGGCATTTGGCCTATCGGATCAAATTATGTTGTAGTTCTCAAATTGGATTTTGTGTGTTTTATTAATTTTTGTTTCAGATAGATGTAAGATATCTGGTTTTTCTTTTTTGATAAGATTTAGTAAGCTGGCTCTCCTTTGGTTTGTGATAATTGAGTTTACATTAATAGCTACTATTTTTAATGATTTTCTGGTTAACGATATTCTGTTATTTTCGTTGTGCTTATTCTCGTTCCTGGAGGCCATTTTATCTTTTTGACTAGTCAATTTGAAGGGCATCAAAGAGAATATCTAATCTTTCTTCATTTTTTCTAGATCTTTGCTCTATGGATATGATAGCGTTTTTTAGGTCGTTTATCGAGTTAAGTATGGTACTTAGGATTTCTGTGGGGTTATTGAACGGGTTGTTTGGTTTAGTAGCGGTATTTTCATTTTCGTTGACGTTTCAATTTTTGACTATCGATGAAAATGAAATGTTTGGGTTAACTTTTTTGGCTATTCTTATAATCTTGTTGTCTACTTTCTGTTTGTTGTTTTCGATTTTTTGTTTCAGTCTTTCCTTTAATATGGTAAACATTGGGCATCCCCTATATGATGCGGGGTGCCCGTGTGTTTTGCAATTTACGCAGTATATTTTTTCCTTTCCTATTTCAGCTGTCTTTGAAATCTTGCACATTCCTGGTTCGTGGGGTTAGTTGCATTTGACGCAACGGTAATCCATGAAACAGTTTCGTGCCATGTGACCTATCATTTGACATTTATGATACTGAGTAATTTCTTTTTTTTTTAACTTTTCCCATTTAATTACCTGGTGGTGGATGTATTTTATTTTGACAACGTTGTTTGCATTACTATTTGGTGATATCTGTGTTAGAAATATTGGAAGAGAAATGTTCTTCGCAATTGAGTTCTTCGTCTTGAGGCCAGTGAAGCCAATGTTAAAAGGAGATAAAGGTATGTCTTGTATGCTGATAATTATTCGAGAAAAGAACCACTTGGTTGACTGATTTATAAGGGACTAAACATTTAATATGAAATATTATTGACGATGGATTTTTTTTATTATAGGAGACATACAAACATGAGTAATATTTAGATGCAAGAGCCAGTTACTAAGGGTAAAAAAATAAGTATTAGTTAATAATATTTCAATGGATTGTATATCTATTTTTAAAAATTTTACCGATATACAATATTTACTTTCTAAATTTCTATATTAATATATCAAATAATTTGTAATTTGAATTACAATAATCAATAATAAATTTTATTAATTTTGGTTTTGAAAGCAGTTTACTTTAATAAAACTAATATATTTGTTATAACTAGGTTATAATGAAAACAACTGTTGGTAGCATTGAGTTAGAATTATGGGTAGAAGGAACTCCAAAGGCATGTAGAAATTTCATAGAATTATGTATGGAATGTTATTAGGATGGCACTATATTTCATAGAATTATCATCAAAGGATTTGTGGGGGTTCCGTCCCCCACCAGCATCAGAAGTCAACTGTAGCAGGTATCCTCGTGGTTGGTGTAGCTAGAAGGGACGGTAGGAAAAGGAAGGGATGCGGCGTTTCGTCCCGGGCCTGCTAGTGGACTCATCAGTAAGACTTGCTTAGTAGCACGCCCTGCCTTAAACCCTGGGGATACTATTGCAAAGACGGGAAGTTATATATATATATGAACTGGGAGTTTTCCGAGGACTTGCAGGAAGGCGGAATCCATCTAGTGGCGAGGGCGAGAATGATGGTCGCTACAGATTCATAACATACGTTGAGATCCCATAGGTACAGGAGAAAGTAAAGTTACTGAAGGAGCTATATATAACATGCTTAAACTTGAAGAAGCACTTGTAGATGAGGAAAATGTAACAAGAAAATATATCAAGAATTGATAAAAATATAATATCTTCCTTTCTTTGTAGAATGTTAGGCCACTTTATCCTCCAAAAATAAGAGAAACTGAAATATTGAACAATCCATTTTCTGATATTATACCAAGAATAATAGTACAGGTAAATGAAGAAGTTAAGGACAGTTTAAAAATTAAAACAGCGGCTGTAAAGTAAAAATCATATATGTTTGCAGAATTTAGATAGTAATTGGTTACTGATAGTTACTAATTA
>NW_016913491.1:0-268 GCF_001483705.2 Eufriesea mexicana | reverse complement strand
GCCTGGTGAATAGATCGCCTAACGCCTTCAATCCAATGGCAATTACAGCCACCTAGTTGCCAGGGAATAGGTCTAGTCAGAACCTATAACCTGTAACATCTAAGTGAATAGATCGTCTAACGCCTTCATTCCGTTGGCTAGAACAGCCATCTATTTGCCAGAGAATATGTCTATTCAAAATCTATAATCTGCTAAATCTTGGAGCATAGAACGCCTAGCGCCTTCAATCCAATGGCAAGTACAGGCATCTACTTTCCAGAGAATAGGT
>NW_016913490.1:0-14920 GCF_001483705.2 Eufriesea mexicana | reverse complement strand
CGTAACCAGATCCAAACTATCCTAACCTAACCAAACGTAACCTAACTCCTCCTATCACGCGGCGGCCGCAGTTTCTGGCACCCCCAGAGCCAACCAGAAAATATTAGAGCACAGTAGAGCGCGGAAATACATCGAATAGCAGTGTATAGCAAAGAAGTCGAAGCTACACTATCCAAACCTAAACAATCTTAACGTAACCAAACTAGCTTACCTCAAGCTAGCGGTACGCGACCTCTATTGTTGCCCCCCCCCCCAGCGCCATGCAGAACCTATTAGAGGAGACTAGAGCTCAGAAATCCTTGTACTCACAGTGTACAGCACAAAAGCCGAAGCTACTCTATAAAAACATAACCTAGCTTAATTAAACCGAACATAAGCGAACTCAAACTATCGCGTCGAGGACAATATTACTGGACTTCTCAGAGCCAAGCAGAGCATATTAGAGCACAGTAGAGCGCAGAAATCCACGGAGTAGCAGTGCAGAGCGCATAAGTAAAAGCTGTCCTCTCATAACCTAACCAAACGTAACGAAACCTAGCGTAATATGACCCAAAGCAACGTGTCGACGACACCGCTGCTGAACTCCCGAGAGTCATACAGAAAATACTATAGTACAGTAGAGAGCAACAGTCTACAACATAGCAGCGTATAGCACAGGAGTCCATGCCATCCATTCCAAACCTAACAAATCCTGACATAACCGAACGTAGACTAACTCCACTTACCGTGTCGTAACCACCATTGCTGGTATCCCCAGAGTCGAGCGAAACATAGCACAGGAGAGTAGCGCGCAGAAATCAATAGAATCGCAGTGTACAGCTGCAGTGTCAAAACTATACGAACCTAACCCAGACAAACGTATCAACCGAACGTATAATGACTCAACATAACGAGCGGCAACCACAATGGCTGGCCTCTCCAGGGCCGAGCAGTGTGTAGTATGGCACAGCAGTGCGCAGAAGTCCACCGAATGGCAGTTTATAGCACAAAAGTCAAAGAAATCTTAACCGAGCCTTCCTAACCTAACCTAACGGAACGTATCCGTACCGATACTTACGTGCAAGGACCACAATTAATGTCCACTCCAGATCCAAGCAGGACATATTACTTCACATTAGAGCGCGGAAACCCACCGAATAGCGTTGTTTAACACAAAAGACAAAGTAGCTTATGCCTAATCTTGCCTAACGTATCACTGCCGAACATGACCTATCTCAACCTAACATGACGAGACCACCACTGCTGACCTCCACAAAGACATCCAGAATGTACTTGACCACAGCAGTGCACACAAACCCTTGGCATTGCTGCGAATAGCACAGGAGCCGAAGACATCCTAACCTGACCTGACATAACCAAACCTAGCCATACGTAAAATAACAAAACCTAACAAGCCGACAACACTATTGCTGGCCATCCCAGAGCCAAGCAGAAGATATTAGAACGCAGCAGAACGCAGGGAGCCACGGTCAGCAGTGTATATCTCAAAAGCCTAAACTATCCCGTCCTAACCTCACCAATCGTAACATGAGAGAACGTAGCATAGCTCAATCTAACGTGCTGAGACCAATATTGCTGGCCACCCCAGAGAAGTCCAACGGATAGCAGTGTATAGCACAAACGTCAAAGTTATCCTGTCCTAATATGTCCAAACTTAACATAAACAAGCTCAGCATAACTCAACCTAACGCAACCCTAACACTACTGCTGGCCACCTCAGAGTCGAGCAGAACATACTAGAGGACAGTAGAGCGCAGAAATCCTTAGACTCGCAGTATATAGCACAAAGGCCGTAGATAACTTAACCCAACCTGGCCTAATCTAACCCAACCGAACGAAGCATACCTCAACATGACGTGCTGCGACCGCAGGTCCTGGCCTCAGCCGTAGCCGAGAAAAATGCAGTAGAGCGCAGTATATTACAGGATCTCAAGGTATAGCAGTGTAAGCCACAATAGTCAAAGCAGACTATCTTAAACTAGCCAAACGTAACACATCCAAACGTAGCCTAGCTCAGCCTATCATACGATACAACAATTGCTGATCTCCACAGAGACAATTAAATTGTACTATAGCACAGTAGCTCGCAGAAATAATCCGCAATGCAATGAATAGCATAAAAGTCGAAGATACCCTAACACAACCAAACCTAACGTACGTAAACATAGCGTAACTTAACAGAGCGTGTTGCGACCACTGCTGGCGAAATCACCTGTCCCAAGCGGAATACAGCAGAGCACATTAGATCACAGTATCCCGCCGGAAAATAGTGTGTAGCACGGAAGTTGGGGCCATCATATACAAACGTAGCCTAACATAACCTAATCAAACGTAGCCTAACTCAACATAGCATGCCGTGACTATTTCTGGCCACCACAGAGTCAAGCAGAATATAGTAGAGCTCAGTCGAGTGCAGATATCATCCGAACAACAGTGTACAGCGCGAAAGTCAAAGATAACCATACCGAGCTTCACACAACCTAACTTTACCAAACGTAACATAGTCCAACCTAAGGTGCCGAGGACACTATTGCTGGCCTCGCCAGATCCAAGCAGATAATATCAGAAGGCAGTAGAGTGCAGTTATCCGCGGATACCGGTGCATAGCACAAAAGTCTAAACATTCCTTTCCATAAGGTGCCGAGGACACTATTGCTGGCCTCGCCAGATCCAAGCAGATAATATCAGAAGGCAGTAGGGTGCAGTTATCCGCGGATACCGGTGCATAGCACAAAAGTCTAAACATTCCTTTCCTAACCTCACCAAACGTATCACACCCAAACGTAGCGTTACTCAACCTAACGTGAAGAGACCACTACTGCTGGCCTCCACAAGGGCAAGCAGAATGTACTAGAGCGAAGTAGTGAGCAGAAACCCGCCGCACTACAATGAATAGCAAAAATGTCAGACATAACCTGACCTAACCTGACATGACATAACCTGACCTAACCTGACATTACATAACCCTTCCAAACGTAGTGTAACTGAGCATGACGCGAAAAGGACAATATTCCTGGCCTCCGCAGAGCCAAGCAGAGCTTGCTATAGCGCGCTAGAGGGCAGAAACCCATCGAATAGCAGTGAATAGCACAAAAGCCAAGGTAGCATATCCTAACCTAGCCAATCGTAACACAACCAAACGGAGACTGACCCAACCGAACACGACGGGACCGCTATTTCTAGCCACCACACAGCCATGCAGAACATACTAGAGCACAATCGAGCGCAGAAATCCAGCGCACTGCAGTGAATAGCACAAAGGACGTAGATATCCTAATCTAACCTAATTTAATAATCTAATCTAACGAAACGCAGCATATCACAACATGACGTGCCGCGACCATTGCTCCTGGCCACCACAGAGCAACGCAGATAGTAGTGGAGCGCAGTGGATAACAACATCGGACGGAAAGCAGCATAAAGCTCGAACGACAATGCAGCATATCCTAACGTAGCCAAACGTAACACACCGAAACATAGCCTAACCAAAGCTCACACGACGGGACCGCTATTGCTGGCCCCACAGATACAAGGGTTATTTACCGGAGCACAGCATAGCGCAGAAATCCACCGCATTGCAGTGAATAGCACAAAAGCAGCAGATACTGTCGCATAACCTGACATAATTTAACCTAACCAAACGCAGCATAACCCACCTTGGCGTGAAGCGACAACTGCTCCTCGCCTTCCCGGAGCAAAGCAGACTGTAGCAGGGCACAGAAGAGCACAGAGGTACACCAAATAACTGTGTATAGCACGAAAGTCAAAGCCATCCGAACCAAACATAGTTTAACCGAACACAACCAAACCTAACCTAACTGAAACTAACGTGACGCGACCGCTAATGCTTGCCTCCACTGAGTCGAGCAGAGTATATTAGAGCAACGTAGAGCCCAGAAATCCACCACATTGCAGTGAACAGCACAAAAGACGTGGACGTCATGGCATAGTCTGACGTTGCCTATCCTTAGCAAACGTAGCATAACTCAACATAACGTGCCGCGACCGCAGATCCCCGGCATCCGCATAGCCTGGCAGAATACAGTAGAGCACACTAGAGCACAGAGGCCCACCGAATAACAGTGTATAGCACGAAAGTCAAAGCTAACATAACCAACATTAACGTAACCTAACCTACCCAAACATAACCTAACACTGCCTGACGTGCCACGACAACTCTTGCACTCCTCCGCAGATCCATGCAGAGCATGTTAGAGCAACGAAGAGCGCAGGATTCCACCGAATAGCCGTGTATAGCACAAAACTCAAAGCTTTTCTCCCCTAACCTAGCCAAACGTAACACAAAAATACACAATCTATCTCAACCTAATGTGCCGAGACCGTTGTTGCTGGCCTACCCAGAGCCAAGCAGAACATACTAGAATACAGTAGAGCGCAGAAGTCCACCAAAAAATAGTGTACACCACGTAAGTCAAAGCCATCCATACCTAACCCAGACTAACATAGCCTAACCAAACGTAGCCTTGCTCAATCGAATGTGCCGAGACCACTCTTTCTGTCCTCCTCACAGACGAGCAGAGTATAGTAGAGCAATGTGGAGCGCAGGAATCCACCTAACAGCAGTGTACAGCACAAAAGTCATTGCTATTCTGTCGTAACCTTTACAAACGTAACATAACCAAGCGTAGCCTAACTGAACATAGCGTGCAGAGGCTACTATAGCAGGCCTCCCAAGAACGAAGCAGAGCATATTAAAGCAATGCGGAGCGCTGAAATCCTCAGAATAGCAGTGTATAGCACAAATGTCGAAGCTATCCAATCCTAACCAAACCAAACGTAACGAAAGCGAACGTAACGTAGCACAGAATGACGTACCACGGCCGCTGTTACTGTCCTCGCGAGAACTGGGCAGAGTATAGCACAGTAATGTCGAACGCTGAAATCGTCCGAATAGGAGTGTATAGCACGAAAGTCAAAGCTGTCTTAGCCAAACCTAACCGAACCTCACCTAACCGAATATGACACAACTCAACCTGACGTGCCCGGAGCACTATTTCTGGCGTAGACAGAGACGAGTAGAGTGTGATAGCGCACAAGAGAGCGCACAAGTCCAAAGAATAGCAGTGCGTGCCTCAAAATTAGGAGCCATCCTAACATAACACGACACAACCTAACGTAGCCAAACGTAACTTAACACAACCTAACGTGCTGCGACCGCTATGGCTGATCTCCCGAGAGTCGAGCAGATTGTAGAAGAGATATGTAGGGCGCATAAAACCACCGAATAGCAGAGTACAGCTCAAAAGTCTAAGCTATGCTATCATAACGTAGTCAACCGTAACATAAACAAGCGCAACATATTTCAGACTAACGTGCCGAGACAAATACTGCTGGCCTCCCAATAGCCAGGCAGAATATTCTAGTGCACAGTAGAGCGCTGAGATCGACCGGAAGGCAGTACATAGCACGAAAGTCGAAGCCATCATTATCAAACTTAGCCGCACCTAACCTAACCAAACGTAACGTAACTCAACCTAACGTACCGCGACCACCATTGCTGGCCTCCACAGATACAAGCAGATTCCAGTACAGTAATGCAGAGCGCAGATATCGACCGTATAGCAGTGTAGAGCGCAAAAGTTATAGTCAGGCTAACAAAACTGAACCCATCACAACCTATCAAAGCGTAACGTAGCAAAGCTTAAGGCCCGGCAGCGACTATTTCTGGAATTCCCTGAGCAAGGTTGGAAATATTGGATCACATTAAGGTGCAGAAATACACCGAATATCAGTTTATAGCACACGAGTCAAAGCTATACATACCTAACTTAACTGAACATAACACAACCGAACGTAACACAACTCAGCCTAACATGTCTAGACCACTATTGCTGACCTCTCAAGAGCAAAGCAGAACACACTAGAGTGCTGTAAAGCGCAGATATCCATAGAATGGCAGTGCAAAGCACAATGGTCGAAGCTACCATATCCTAACATAACGAAACGTAACATAGCCGAACGTACCTTATCTCAGCCTAACGTGCCGTGGCCACTATTGCATGCCTGCCAAGAGACAAGCGTAATATACTACAGTCAGTAGAGCGTTGAAATCCTCCGAATAGCAGTGTGTAGCGGGATAGTCGAATGTACCCAAACTTACCCGAAACTAACGTAACGTTACCAAACGTACCCTAACTCAGCCTGACTGGCCGAGACCACTATTTCTGGCCTCCCCATAATCGGGCAGATTATTGTAGAGCAATGTAGAGCGTAGAAATCCTTCGAAAGCAGTGTATGGCACAAAAGTCAAAGCTAACCTCTCCTAACCTATTCGAAATTAATACAACATAACGCAACATAACTAAACCTAACGTGCCGGGAACGCTATTACTGGTCACCCGGAGCCATGTAGAATATACCAAAGTACAGTAGAGTACAGAAAGCCACCAGATAGCAGTGTATAGCACCAAGTTCAATGATATTCCAACTTCAGCTGCCCTAACCCATCCTAGAAAAACGTTGAAAACTGAACCTACGGAGCCGATACCTCCTTTGCTGGCCCCCACAGATCCAACATGAAAATATTATAGCTTAGTAGAACGCAGAAATCCAGTGAATAACAGTGTTTAACACAATGTCAGAGCCACCCCAACCAAACGTAACCTAATCTAACCCAATCAAATGTAATATAACAAAGCCTATCGTGCCACGATCGCTGTTGCTGGTCTCGCCAGAGTCGAGCAGCACATAGTGCAGCAATGAAGGGCGCAGGAATCCTCAGCGCAGCAGTGTGTAGCAAAAAAGTCAAGCTGTTCTATACCAAATTAGTCAAGCGTAACATAACCGAACGTATCTTAACTCAACCTAATGTGCCTACACATATATTGCTAACCCCCACAGAGCCAAGGAGAATTTATTAGAGCGCAGTAGAGCGCAGGAATCAGCAGCACTGGCGTGTAAA
Source organism: Eufriesea mexicana (assembly GCF_001483705.2). Taxonomy (NCBI): domain Eukaryota; kingdom Metazoa; phylum Arthropoda; class Insecta; order Hymenoptera; family Apidae; genus Eufriesea; species Eufriesea mexicana. The sequence goes on along the minus strand of NW_016913490.1, from coordinate 7,998 downwards.
GCGGAATAGTAAAAGATACACTTACCTACCTATGCCTAACCGAACCTAACCATGCCTAACCGAAACTAACCAAACGTAACCCATCAGAGCCTAACGTGCCTAGCAAACTATTGCTGGCCACCCATCGCCAAGCAGTGCACATTAGCGGGGAGCAGGGCGCAGAATGTCATAGTATTGCAGTGTATAGCACGAAAGTCAACGATATCCTAACCTAACCCAAACAAACCGAACATATCTGAACGTAACTTAACTCACCTGAACGCGCCGCGGCCAATATTTCTGACATTCCCACAGCAAAGCAGGGAATATTACGTCACAGCAGAGCACAGAAATCCACCGAATAGCATTGAGTGGCGCAAAAGCCAATGTTGCTCTATCCTAACCTGACCTAGCGTAACATAACCAAACGTAACATAACTCAAACTATCTTGCCCAGACCACTACTGCTGACCTCTTCAGAGCCATACAGAATAAGCTAGGGCACAGCAGATCACAGAAATCCGCCGCAATGTAGCGTAAGGCACAGGGGTCAAGTCTACCCTTACCAACCTGGCCAAACATAACACAGCCAAGCGTGAGATGGCACAAACTAACGTGCCGAGACTACTATTACTGGCAACTGCAGAGTCAAGCAGAATATGGTAGAGCAATGTAGATGGTAGAAATCGGCCGAATTGCAGTGTACAGCACAAAAGGTGAAGATAACCTGACCAAACCTAACCGAATCCGACCTAACCAAACGTAACATAACGCAACGTAACGTGCGGCGACCACTATTGCCGCCGTCCCCAGAGACAAGCAGTATACGATAGATCTCACTACAGCGCAGGAATCCGACGCATTGCAGACTAAAGCACAAAAGTCAAGGAAACCGTAAACTAACCGTGCCTAACTTAAACAAACCAAACATAGCCTTATTCAACATAATGTGCCAATACCACAATGGCTGTCTCTCCCAGAGACAAGATGAACATGTCAAAGCACTGTAGAATGCAGAAATCCGCCGTATGGTAGCGAATAGCAGAAAAATCAAAGCTATCCCCTCCTAACCTAACCCAACGTAACCTAACTTAACCTATCGTGCAGTGACCACTATTGCTGTCAAACACGGAGTTGAGCAGAGTGTAGTAGATTTGAGTAGAGCGCAGAAATCTACCGAAAACAGTCATTGCCGAGAAAGGTAAAGCTATCCAAGCCTAACACAAACAAACGTAACCTAATCAAACGTAACCTAACTCAGCCTATCGTGCCGAGACCACCATTTCCGACCTGCGCAGGGCGAAGCAGAGGACATTAGAGCACAGTAGAGCACAGAAGTCCATAGAACATCCGTGATGAGCACCGAAGTCAAAGCTACACCAACCTAAGCCATCTTAACCTAACGAAACCGAACGTAGTCTAACACAACCCAACATGCCGCTGCCAGTATTGCTGGCCTCAACAGGTAAAGCATAATAGAGACGAGTAGAGCGCAGAAATCCATAGAATCTCAGCGTAGAGCAGAGAAGTCGAAACGATCCAAACCAAACCAAAGCTAAGACAACACAACCAAACGTATCCTATCGCAACCTAATGTGCCCAGACCATTATGGCTGGCCTACCAAGAGCTATCCAGAGTATACCAGAGCATAGTAGAGGGCAGAAATCTGCTGTATTGGAGTCTAAAGCACTAGAGGCAGAGATACACTAACCTAAGCGGACTTAAACTAACCTAACCAAGCGTAGCCTAGATCAACGTAAAGTGCCGATACTACTATTGCTGTCTTTGCCAGAGCCAAGCTGAACATATTACAGCACAGTAGAGTGCAGAAATCCGTCGAATGGCAGTGTATAGCACAAAAGCCGAAGGTATCCAAACCTAACCAAAACGAACATTACCTGACCGAACGTAACATAACTCAACCTAAGGGGCCGAGACCACCGTTGCTGGCCACCACAGAGCCAATCAGAGTATATTAGAGCAGGGTAGAGCCAGGAAATACAACGGATAGCAATGTATAGCAGAAAATTCTCACCTACCCTGTCCTAACCTAGCCAAACGGAACATAGACAAACGAAATATAACCCGACTTAACATGTCGGGACCACCATTCTTGGCCTCCGCAGAGCACAGCAGAAGATACTATAGAGGAGTTGAGCGTAGAAATCGACCGCATTGCAATGAACTGCACAAAAGTCATATGTACCCTAACCAAAACCTAACCTATCGTACCTTAACCAGACGTAACGTATCTCAACCTAACGTGCCGCGACCACTTCTGCTGGCGTCTTGAGGGACAAGCGGAATACGTTACAGCAAATTAGAGCACAGAAGTCAGTAGGACGTCTGTGTTGAGCACAAAGGTCAAAGCTACCCTTACTTAACCCAAGTTAACTTAACCTGACCGAACGTAGTCTAACTTAACCTAACCTGCCGAGGCCAAAATTGCTGGATTCCCCAGATCTAAGTTGAACATATTGGAAGACAACAGAGCGCAGAAAGCCTCCATAGAGCCGCGAGTTGCTCAAATTCCAAAGATATCCTAGCCTTACGCGACCCAAACTCTCCTGGACAAGCGAAGACTAATTAAACCTGACGAGAAGAGACCACTATTGCTGTCCCCGGTGCCAAGCAGAACATACCAGAGCGCAGTGGAGCGCAGAGGTCCACGGAAAGGCAGTGTAAACCATGAAACTCATTGCTATGCAAACCTAACCAAGACCAATGAAACCTAATCGAAAGTAGCCTGAATAAGCCTAACGTGCCGAGACCACTAGCGCTGGAATCCCCAGAGTCAAACAGGGCACGTTAGAGCACACTAGAAGGCAGATATCCCACGAATGGCAGTGTATAGCACAAAAGTCAAAGCAATCATAACCAAACCTAGCCCAAACAAGTCTAACCAAACGTAACCTAACTGAACTTATCGTGTCACGACCACCATTTCAGCAACCACAGAGTCGAGCAGAGTATAGTAGAGCAGTGCAGTGCGCAGGAATCGACAGAGTAATAGTGTAAGGCACAGAAGTCTATGTTTTCCTATCCTAACCTTACAAAACGTACCACAACCGGACGCAACCGCATCAAACATAACTTGCCTTGACCACTACAACTAGCCTCCACTCGCCAAGCGTAACATATTGAACGTGAGTAGATTGCAGATGTCCAAAGAATGGCAATGTATAGCAGAAGAGTCAAAGATATCCTAACCTATCCCAGACTAACCTATCCTAACTAAACGCAACTTAACTTAACGCAACGCGCCGAGACCACTATTGCTGGCATCCCGGAGTCAAGCAGAACATATTATAGCACAGAAGGGCGCAGAAATCCACCGAATAGCAGTGTATAGCATAAAAGTCAATGACACCCTCTCCTAACCGAACAAAGCGTAACGTAAACAATCGTAGCATAACTCAACCCTTCGTGACGAGACTTCTACTGCTGCTATACTCAGAGCTAAGCAGATCATATTACAGGAGAGTAGACCGCAGAAATCCAAACAAAAACATTGTATGGCACAAGAGTCAAAGTATCATCTACTGCCCTAGCCAAACGTAACACAACCAGACGTAGCCTATATCAAACAAGCTTGCAGAGAGTACTGTTACTACCCTCGCCAGGTTCGACCAGGGTATAGTAGAGCACAGTGGAGCCCAGAGGTCTGCAGAATATTGCTGTTGAGCACAAAAGTCGAAAGGAACCTAACCTGACCGAACCACACCTGACCTAACCGAACGTTATCCAACACAGCCTAACGTGCCGGGGCCTCTATTTCTGTCCACCCCGGAGAAAAGCAGAGCATATAAGATAACAGTGGAGCGCAGAAGCCCGCCGAACGGCAGTGTATATGACGAAGGTGAGAGCTGCCCAAGCCTAACATAAGCAAACATGGCATAGCCGAGTGCAACCTAACTCCTCCTAGCGTGCCTAGACCACTATTGGTGACATCCCCGGAGCCAAATAGAGTAAACTAGTGCACAGCAGAGCGCAGAAATCCGACGCATTGCAGCGTAAAGCCCAAAAGTCATGGACATCCAAACCAAACCTGACCTAACCTAACATAACCAAACGTAGCATACTTGAAAGTGATGTGCCGAAACAAATATCGCTGGCATCCCCAGATGCAAGCAGTACATATTAGGGAAGAGTCAAGCACACAATTCCATCGAATAGCATTGTGTAACGCAATAGTCGAAGCCATCCTGACCAATCGTAGCCTAACCTAATATAACCAAACGTGAGCTAACTCGACCTACCGAACCACGACCGCCATTCATGGCTTCCACTGCGTCGTGCAGGGTATATTCGAGCAACGAGGAGCGCAGGATTCCAGAGAATAGCAGTGTATAGCGCAAAAGTCAAAGTCATCCTATCCTAACCTATCCAAACGTGACCTAACCAAACGCAGCTTAACACAACCTTACGTGCCGAGATCACAATTACTGGCCTCCCCGGCGCCAAGAAGAGCATATTAGAGCACAGCAGAGAGCAGGAGAACACCGATTAGAACTGTATAGCACAAAAGTCGAAGCTATCCTCACCTAACCTAGCCAAACGTGACGCAACCAAACGAAACCTAACAATTCCTTAGGGGTCGAGAATTCTATTGCTGCCCTAATCAGATCCAAGCAGAACATATTGGAGGGGAGCAGAGCGCAGATGCCCATAGAATAGCAGTGCATAGCACAATAGTCGAAGGTACCCTATCCAAACACAGTCAAACGTAACGTAACCGAACGTTGCATAACTGAAGCTAACGCGCCGCGACCACTATTGCTGGCCTCCCCAGGGTCGAGCAGATTTAAGTAGAGTACAGTGGAGCGCAGAAGTCCACCAAATTGCAATTCATAGCACAAAAGTCAAAGATGTCCAAACGTATCTCAAGCTAACTTAACGTAACCAAATGTAGCCTAACACAAACTAATGCGCCGAGACCACTATTGCTGGCCTCCACATCGCCAAGCAGAACTTATCGGAGGAGAATGGAACGCAGAAGTCAATAGAATGGCAGCATATAGCTGAAAGGTCAAATCTAACCAAATCTACACCATGCTAATGTAACCTAGCTAATCGTAACATATCTGAGACCAACGTGCGGAGACAACCATTGCTGCCCTCCACAGAGCCAAGAATATACTAGAGCACAGTAGTGCACAGAATTTCACCGAATAGCAGTGTACAGCACAAAAGTCAAAGCCACCCTGACAAAACCAAACCAAACGTAACATAACCAAACGTTACCGAAGAGAACTTATGGTGCCACGATCGCCATTGCTGGCCTCCCCAGAGTGCAGTAAAGTAAAGTAGGTCAACGAAGATCGCAGATATTTACCGAAGAGTAGCGTGAAGCGCAAAATTCGAGGTTATCCTATCCTAACCTAACCAAACGTAACCTAACGCAACCTCACGTGTCGAGACCAATATTTCTGGCCTCCCCATCGCCGAGCAGAAGATATCGGAGGATAATGGAGTGCAGCAGCCAATGGAATGGCACTGTATAGCAGAAAGGTCAAAGATATCCAAATCTAACCCATAATAACGTAGCCTAACCAAACGGAGCCGCAGCCACTATTTCTGGCCTCCACAGAGCAAAGCAGGGCATATTAGAGGACAGTAGAGTGAAGAAATCCACCGAAAATCTGTGTATAGCGCAGAATTCGTGGCTATCCTTTCCTAACCTAACCAATCGTGTCACTGCCAAACGCAAACGAACCTTACCTAACCTGCCGGGAACAGGATTGCTGGCCCCCACAGGGCCGAGCAGATTAGATTAAAGCATATAGGAGGGAAGGAATCCACCGTGGAGCAGTGTATAGCACAAAGGTCACAGCTTCCCTATCCTAGCCTAGCCAACCGCGATACTTTCAAACGCAACCGAACAGAACCTAATGTGCCGCCACCGCAGTTGCTGGCCTCGCCTGGGCCAAGCAGGAAGTATTAGACTAGAGCAGGTAGTAGAAATCCATGGAACATCGGTATACAGCAGAAAGGTGGAGGGTTTATAAACCCAAGTCAAGCTAACGTAACCTGACCTGACATAGCAATACTCAACATAACGTGCCGCGACCATTATTTCTGACCTCCCCAGTGCCAAGCACATTATAGTGGAACAATGTAGTGGGCAGGAAACCGCCGAAAAACAATGTACAGCACGAAATTCAGAGTTGTGCTAACCAAACGTGTCCCAACCTAACCTAACCGATCGTAACATAGTCCAACCTAACGGCCACTATGGCAGGCATCCCGAGAGTTGTGCAGAGTATAGTTGAGCAATGTAGACCGCAGATACCTACTGAATACCAGTCTACAGCGCAGAAGTCAAAGCTACCTTATATCAGCCTTACCAAACGTAGCATAGCCTGACCTGGCATATCTCACATTATCGTGCCGAGACCACAATTGCTGGCACACTCAGAGCCTTGCAGAACATATTAGGTCACAGCAGAGGGCAAAAATCCGCCGCAATTCATTGCACAGCACAAACGACAGGGATATACAACCCTCAATAGTCCTAACCTAACCAAGCCGAACGTAGCAGAACTCAACGTTAGGTGCCGGGGCCATTATTGTTTGCCTCCCCAGGGTCGTGCAGAGCATTGTAGAGCACGGTAGAACGCTGCAATCCACCCAATAACAGTGTATAGCGCAAAAGACAAAGCAATCATGTCCCAACCTAGCCAAACGTAACGTAACCGAACGTAGCCGAACTCATTCTAATTTGCCGAGGACAATATTGCTCGTTTCGGAATAGCCAAGCAGAAGGTGCAAGAGCACAGCAGAGCGCTAAAGTCCTCCGCATTGCAGCATATAGCACAAAAGTCGTAGTTGACCTAACATAACTTGACCTAACCTAACCGAACCTAGCGTAACTCATCGTGACATACCGAGACCACAGTTTCCGGCCACCCCAGAGGCAAGCAGAGAATTGCGCGCAGAAATCAACGGAATACCAGTGTATCTCACGAACGACAAAGCTACCCTATCCTAACCTAACCAAGCGTAACGTAGCCAAACGTAACATAACACAACCTAATGTGCCGAAGCTACCATTGCTGGCCTCCTCTGAGGCAATCCGAGCAGGCTAGATCAATGAAGATCGAAGAAATCCAACGAATAGCAGTGTAGAGCACAAAAGTAAGAGCTGCCTTCTCCTAACCTAAACAATCGTAGCTCAACCAAACGTAATATATCTCAATATAACGTGCTGTGGCCACTGTTGCTTGCCTCCACAAGGACGTGCAGAACATATTAGACGAGAGCAGAGCACAGAAATCCACAGATTCCCAGTGTATTGAAGAAATGTCAAGGCTAAGCGAAGCCAATCCAAACTAACGGAACTTAACCGAACGTAACCTAAACAAACATGACGTGCCACGACTACTATTACTGGCCCCGCCAGGGCCAAGCGGAATGTAGTAGCGCAGAATAGAGCGATGATATCCACCGAATCACTGTGTAGAGCACAAAAGTCGAAGCAAAGCTATCCCAAAGCTAACCAAGCTTAACATATCCGTAGGTAGCCTGCCTCAGATTTACGTGCCGAGGACACTATTGCTGGCCAACCCAGAGCCAAGCAGAACACACTAGAGCACAGTGGAGTGCAGCAATCCACAGAGAACCAGTGTATAGCACAAGGGTCAAAGTTACCCTGTCCTAACATAGCAAAACGTAACATAAGCAAACGGAGCATAACTCAGAATAACGTGCCGACACTACTATCGTTGGCCTCCCCAGAGCCAAGCAGAAAATATTACAGCACAGTATAGCGCGGACAACAGCCGGCTATCAGTGTATAGCGCGAAGGTCAAAGCCACCCTGACAGAATATAGCATAGTCTGACAAACCAAACGTAGCCGATCTGGACCTAACGTGATGAGACATCTATTGCTGTTCGCCCCGGAGCCAAGCGGAGCATATTAGAGGAGAGTAGAGCTCGGAAATCCATAGAGTCTCTGTGTATAGCGCGAAAGTCAAAGATATCCGTACCTAACACAAACTAACGTAACTTAACCGAA
>NW_016913489.1:0-1841 GCF_001483705.2 Eufriesea mexicana | reverse complement strand
CTTTCCGCTTTGCTACGTTTGGTTACGATAGGATACGGAAGTTTCCACTGTTGCTATATATACTGCGACTCTATCGGTTTTTGCGCACTAATATCCTTTAATATGGCCTGCTTCGCTCTGGGGATGGCAGTTATAGTGTTCTCGGCGCGTTAGGCTGAGATATGTAGTGCTTGGCTATGTTAGGTTCGGTTAGGCTAAGATAGGGTAGCTTAGACTTTTGTGGTATGCACTGCTCTTCGGTGTATTTCTGCGCTCTACCGCGCGCTGTCGCAAACTGCTTGGCCCTCGGGATGCAGGAAAAGTGGCCACGTCCCGACAGGTCGAGATATGCTCCTTTGATTAGGCTAAGTTTTGTTAGGTTTGGTTAGGATAACTTTCTTCTTTTGTGATGTTCTCTGCTATTTGGAGGATTTCTGCGCTCGTCGTTGCTCTACTATACTCCACTTGGCTCTGGGATGGCTAGCAACTCTGGTCCCGGCAAGACAGTTTGAGCTAGGTTACGTTTGGCTTGGACAGGTTTGGTAAGTTTAACATTGACTTTTGTGCCGTACTCTGATATTCAGCTGAATTATGCGTTCTGCATTGCACTGCTATCCTCTGCTTTCCTATGGGACGGCCAGTGATAGTGGCCGTGGCTCGTTTGGATGAGTTAGGCAACGCTCGATTATGTTACGCTATGTAATATTTCGTTATGATTTCTGTGACTTTCATGCTATACTCCACTATTCGTAGGGTTTCCGAGTTCTACAGTATTCCAGTATATTCTACTCGGCTATAGGGAGGCCAGCAGTAGTGGTCTCGGCACGTTAGGCGGAGATTTGTTGCGTCCAGTTGTGCTACGTTCGGTGAGGTTGGGATAGGATAGCTTCGACTTTTGTGCCACACACTGTTATTCGGGGGATTTCTGCGCTCTGCAATGCTCCTCTATACTCTGATCCCCTCTCGAGGAGCCAGCAATAGCGGTCGTGTCAAGTTAGGTATAGTTGGGTTACGTTTGGTTACGTTAGATTATGTCAAGTTTGGTTAGTATATCCTTGTCTTTCGTGCTGTGCACAGATATTAGATGAATTCCTGCCCTCTGCTGTGCTCTAGCACGCCCTGCTTTGCTGTGGGGAGTCCAGAAACAGAGTCTGCGCCGCGTTAGGTTTAGATTCGATACGTTTGGTTATGTTATGCTAGCATGGGTTAGGTTTAGATAGCCTTTCCCTTACTGCTATACACTGCCATTCTATTGATTTCTATTCTCCGCTCTACTCTAATATCTTCTGCTTGGCGTTCGGGAGGCCAAAATCAGTGGCCTAGGCACGTTATGCTTTGTTATGTTACGTATGTTTATGCTATGTTTGGCCATGATGCGAATGGACAAATTCGGCTTTTGTGGTATACACTGCTATTCGGAGGATTGCTGCGCTGTTTGTGGCTCTACTATACTCTTCCCGAATCTGGGGTTGCTAGGAACAGTGGTCTTGGCACGATAGGTTGAGTTACAATGCGATTGGCTGTGCTAGGTTGTCCTGCTTTAGGTAGGGGTAAAATTGTCTTTTGCGCTACACACTGCTGTCGTATGGACTTCTGCGATCTATTGTGTGCTATCACACGCTGCTCGTCTCCTGGGACGCCAGTAATTGTTGCCGCGGCACATTAGGTTGAGTTATTCTGAGTTCGGCTGTGTAAGTTATGGTTAGTGTAGGATAGGGTGACCGCGACTTTTGTGCTATACACAGCTCTTCGGTGGATATCTGTCCTCCACCGTGCTCTGACATGCTCTGCTTGTCTTGGGGAGGACAGAGGCAGTCGCGCTCGTCATGTTACTCTATGCTAAGCTGCGTTCGACTATGTTA
>NW_016913488.1:0-473 GCF_001483705.2 Eufriesea mexicana | reverse complement strand
CAGATACTACAGCATTGCAATGGCTATTGCACGCCGATAGGATATTTCTTCCTTAATTATGCAAGAGAGAAATCTCACCACGATATTAGTCGAAAATGTCAATAAAATTTAATTTTCCAGCCAGGCTCTATAGCATTGCAATGGCTATAGCACGCCAATAGGATATTTCTTCCTTAATTATGCAAGAGAGAAATCTCACCACGATATTAGTCGAAAATGTCAATAAAATTTAATTTTCCAGCCAGGCTCTATAGCATTGCAATGGCTATAGCACGCCAATAGGATATTTCTTCCTTAATTATGCAAGAGAGAAATCTCACCACGATATTAGTCGAAAATGTCAATAAAATTTAATTTTCCAGCCAGGCTCTATAGCATTGCAATGGCTAAAGCACGCCAATAGTATATAACTTCCTTATTTAAGCAAGAAAGTTAGCTTACCACGACATTAATCGAAAATGTCAATAAAATTT
>NW_016913487.1:4218-56445 GCF_001483705.2 Eufriesea mexicana | reverse complement strand
GATTTAGCGCCCTCCTGCCCTCTACCATATTCCGCTTATCTCTGGGGATGCCAGAAGTATTGGTCGCGGCACGTTAAGTTTTTTTGTGTTACGTTTGGTTAGGTTAGGTGCGCTTTGTTTGGTCACGATACATATGACCTTTTTGATATTCGCTGCAATGCGGCCGAGTTCTACGCCCCACTGTTCTCTTGTATTTTCTGCTTGGCTCTTGGGATCCCAGCAATAGTGGCCTCGGCACAGTACGTTGCGATAATATACGTTTGACTATGTTATGCTTTCTTTCTTTAGATTTGGTTAGTCTCGACTTTTCTGCAAAACACTCAGTTTCTATGGATTCCTGAGTTCTACTCTCCACTAATATGCTCTGCTCGACTCTGTGGAGGCCAGCATTTCTGGTCGCGGCATGTTAAGCTGAGATAGGTTACGTTCTGTTAGATTTGGTTGCGTTGGGTTAGGACTGGATTGCTTTGACTTTTGTGGTATACAGTGCTTATCGGTGAATTTCTACGCTCTACTGTGCTCTAAAATGCCTTGGTCGACTCTGGGGTGGCCAGCAGTAGCGGTTGCGGCACGATAGGTTTTGTAGTGTTACGTTTGATTAGGTAGGTTAGGCTAGGTATGGTTGGGATGGCTTTGACTTACATGATATGCACAGCTGTTCGGTGGACGTCTTTGATCCACTGTGCTCTAATATGTCCGCTTTTCTCTTGGGATGCATAGTTGTTTCGGCTATTGTGGTATAGCTATTCCAAGTTTGGTTGTGTTAGGTTGCGTAATGATTGGTTAGGATGGCTTTGGCTTTTCTGCTATACACTGCAATTCTATAGGCGCCTGCGCTGTACTCTCCTCTAATACGTCCTGCTTGGCGATGTAGCGGCCGGCAGTATTGGTCTAGGCACGTTAGGTTGGGTTAGGCTGCATTTGCTTGTGATACGTTTGGTTAGGTTGGGAAAGGATTGCTTTGACTTTTGCGCTATGCACTCCTATTCGGTGGATTTCTGCGCTCTACTATGCTCTAATATGATCTTCTTAGCTATGGGGTGGCCAGCAATAAGGGTCTAGACACGTTAGGTTGGATTAGGGTACGTATGGCAATGTCACGTTTCGCTTGGTTAGGATAGGATAGCTTTGACTCTTGTGCTATAGACTGCTCTTCGGCGGATTTCTTCTTTCTACTGCGCTCTAATATGAACTGCTTGGCTCTGGAGAGACCAGCAATATTTGTATCGGCACGTTAGGTTGAGGTATGCTACGTTTGGTCAGGTTAAGTTAGCAATGGCTAGGTTTGGATAGCTTCAACTTTTCTTATATACACAGAGATTCTATATCTCTCAGCGCTCTACTCCCCTCTACTATGCTCCGCTTGTCCCTGCTGTGGCAAGCAATACGGGTGGCGACACGTTAGGTTGACTCAGATTGAATTTGACTGTGTTAGGTTAGGATGGGTTAGGTTAGGACACCACTGACTTCTGTGCTCAACACTGCTATGATGTGTACTTCGGCACTCTACTGTGCTGTAGCATATTCTGCTTATCTCTGTGTGCGCCAGCAATAGTGATCGCGGAATTATAGTCAGAGTTTGTTACGTCAGGTTAGGTTTGGTTAGGTAAGGTTCCGTTAGGGTGTCATCGAATTTTGTGCTATACACTGCTGTTCGACGGATTTCTGCGCCCTACTGTGCTCTAATATGTTCTGCTTGGCTCAGGGAAGGTGAGCAATAATGATCGCGGAATGTTAGTTAGTGCATGTTACGTCTGGCTTGGTTTGGTTAGTGTGTCTTTGAATTTTGTTCTATACACTGCTGTTCGACGGATATCTGCGCTCAACTGTGCTCTAATATGTGCTGCTTTGCTCCGGGAAGGCCAGCAATAGTGGTCTCCGTAAGTTATGCTGAGTTATGTTACATTTGTTTCGGTTAGGTTAGGACGGGCTAGGTTAGGATATCTTTGACTTTTCTGCTTTACACTGCTCTAGTAATTTCTGCTTGGCCGTTGGGAGGTCAGCAACAGTGCTCTATGCATGTTACGTTGAGTTAGGTTACGTTTGGTTATGTCATAGTTGTTTAGGTTGGGCTAGGAAGTTCTGACTTTTTTGCTACACAGTGCTACTCAGTGGATTTCTGCGCTCTACTCAGTTCAAATATGCTCGGCTTAGCCCTGCGGAGGCAGGAAATGGTGATCGCTGCGCGTGGGGTAGAGATAGGGTACGTCGGGTTAGGTTAGGTTGGTTTAGGTCTCATCAGGATGTCATTGACTTTGCTGCTTTATACTGCAATGCGGCGGATTTCTGCGCTCTAATGTGGTCTAGTACTGCCTGCTCGACACTTCGGTGGCTAGCAATAGTGGTCTATGCACGTTAGGTAGATAGACCACATTCGAGTAGGTTACCTTTGCAATGGTTAGGTCTAGTTAGCTTCGACTCTTCTTCTATACACTGCGATTCCACGGACTTCTGCTCTTTACTCTCCACTATTATGCCCTGCTCGGCTCTGTGGAGGCCTGCAATAGTAGTCGCGTCACGCTAGTTTGAGATAGATTACGTTTGGTTATGTTAGGTTAGGTGAGGTCTGGTCAGGATAGCTTCTACTACCGAGCTCATCACTGTTATACTATGGACTTCTTCACTCTACTGCGCTGTACCATATTCCGCTTGTCTTTGTGTGCGATAGAAGCAGTGGTCGCGGCACGTTGGTTTGTGCTATATTACGTTTGGCTAGGTTAGGTTATGTAAGGTTTGGTCAGTATTACTGTGGCTCTTGTGCCGTGCAGAGCCTTCCGGTGGGTTTCTGCGCTCTACTGTGCCCTAATACGTTCTGCTTGTCTACGGAGAGGACAGAAGTGGTGGTGTCTGGTCGTTAGGTCTAGTTATTCCACGTTCGGTTTGGTTACGTTAGGTTAGGTTTGGTTAGGATATCTTCGGCTTTTGTGCTATACATTGCTATTTGGCGGGTTTCTGCGGTCCACTGTGCTCTACTAAATTCTGCTTGGCCCTTGGAGTGCAGCAATAGTGGTCGCGGCTGGTTACGTTGAGTTATTCTACGCTTCGTTACGTTACGTTGCTTTGGGATTTCTTTGGATAGTTTTGACCTTTCTGCTATACGCTACGATCCTATGGATTTCTGTGCTACACTCTCTCCTAACATGCACCGCTTTGCCCTGTGGAGGCCAGGAGAATCGGCCGCAGCGCGTTTGGTTGAATTGGGTTACGCTCTTTGGTTTGGGATTTGTTTGGGTTAGGTTATGATATCTTTAACTTTTGTACTCTAGACTGCAATGCGCTGGATTTCTGCGCTGTACTGTTAGAATAAGCTCTGCGCAGCTCCAGGGAGGACAGAGATGGTGCTCGCGGCACGTTAGGTTGAAGTAGGCTACGTTTGGTTAGGTTACGTTTTCCCTGCTGAGGTTAGGTGTCTGCTCCCCTGTGTCATGCTCTGCTTCCAGCAATTTTGATCGCGTACCATGTTCTTTTGAGGTGGATTACGTTTGCTTATGTTAGGTTAAGTTGTGTCTGGTTTGGGTAACTTCGAATTCTGCGCTCTACCGTGATCTATCATATTCTGCTTGTCCATGGGGACGACAGCAATAGCCGTCGCGGCACGATAGGTCAGGTTAGGTTAGGTTCGGACAGGATATCCTTCACTTTTGTGACATGAGCTGCAATGCGGTTGATTTCTGCACTCTACATTGCTCTAGTGTGTTCTGCTAGGCTCTTCGGAGTCAAGCAGTAGTGGTCTCGGCACGTTAGTTCCAGTTATGTTGCGTTTGGTTATGTTGCGTTTCGTTAGGTGAGGACAGGATAGCTACGACTTTTGCGCTATTCACCGCTATTCGATGGATTTCTGCGCTCAGCTGTGATCTAATATATTCTGCTTTTCTCTGGGGACGTGAACCATTCCGTTCGCGGCACGTATGTTTTCGTTACATTGCCTACAGTTAGGTTAAGTTTGGATTGGCTACTTCAGTATGTCTTCTACTTTTGCGCTGTACCCTGCCATGCGGTGGGTTTCTGCTCTCTGCTGTGGTCTGTTGTGTCGTGCTTTGTTCGGCGGAGGCCAGCAATTGCGATCTCGGCACGTTACGCTGTGTTACGATACGGTTGGTTATGTTAAGTTTGACTAGGGTAGGAGAGTATAGCTTTGACTTTTGCGCCATACGCTGCTGTTCGGATGATTTCTGCGCTCTATTGTGCTCGAATACGCTCTGCTTCTATCTGGGGTGGTCAGCAATAGTGGTATCTGCACGTTAGGTTGAATTATGTTGCGCTTGGTTTCGTTAGGTTAGGTTAGGTTTGGTTAAGACGGCTTTGATTATTGTGCTTTACACTGCAAAGAGGCGGTTTTGTGCGCTCTACAATGCTGTATTGTGTTCTCCGCGGCTCTTGGGAGGTCTGCAACGGTCTACAGGGCCCATTATGTTTAGTTATTCTACGTTTGATGAGGTTAAGTTGGGTCAGGTTGTGTCAGGATATCGCTGACTTTTTTTATGTACACTGCCATTCGTTGGATTTCTGCGCTCTACTGTGCTCTAGTACACTATGATGAGCTCTGTAGAGGCCAGCAATAGTGGTCTCCGCAGTTGAGATTGAGCTACGTAACATTTGGACGTGTTAGGGTGGTTTGGGTCAGGTTAGGGTAGCCATGATTTTTCTGCTATGCACTGCCGTTCTGTGGGCTTCTGCGCTCTACTCTCCTCTAATATGATCTTCTTGGCAATGGCGAGGTCAGTGAAAGAGGCCTAGACGCGTTAGGTTGGGTTGGGGTACGTTTGTTTAAGTTTGGTTTGGTCAGATTAGAATGGGATAACTTTCATTTTTGTGCTATACACTAATATTCGGTGGATTTCGGCGCTCGAAATTGCTCTTTCACACTCTGCTTGGATCCTGCGTGTCCAGCAATAGTGGTCGTGTCCCGTTAGGTTGAGTTACGTTACGTTTGGTTACGTTCGGTTGGAACAGGTTTGGGCAGGATAGCTCTGACTTTATTGCCATACACAGTTTTTAAGAGGTTTCCGGCGCTCTGCTGGCTCTACAGTAATCTGCTGGGACCAGGGAAGTCCAGCAATAGTGGTCGCGGCATGTTATGTTGAGTTTGGCTTCATTTGGTTCGGTTAGGTTAGGTCAGGTTAGGTAAGGGTACCCTTGAATTTGGTGCTTCACTCTGCAGGGCGCCTGATTTCTGGGCCATACTGTGCTCTAGTAAATTATGCTTGACTCTGTGGAGGCAAGCAATAGTGGTCGCGGCACGATAGTTTGGGTTGGGTCACGCTTGGTTATGCTTCGTTTGGTTGGGTTAGGACAGGACTGCTTTGACTTTTGTGCTGCACACTGCTGTTCGGTTGATTCCTGCGCTCTACTCCGCTATAATATGTCCTGCTCGGCTCTATGGATGGCAACAATGGCGGCTCCGCACTTTAGGTTTAGTAAATTTACGTTTGGTTTGGATAGGTTAGATTATGTTTGCTTAGGATAGCTTTGACCTTTGCGCTATACACCGCTATTCGTCGGATTTCTGCGCTATAGATTGCTCTGCAAGCCACTGCTTGTTTCTGGGGTGGCCTGCAATAGTCTTCGTGGCACGTTTGGTTGAGGTAGGTTATGTTCCGTTAGGTCGGGTTAGATAAAATTTTGTTCGGATGGCTTCGACCTATGTGCTGTACACTAATATTTGGTGGATTCCTGCGCTCTACTCTGCGTTAGTATATTCTGCTTGGCTATGGAGAGTCCAGCAGTAGAGGTCTCTGCACGTTAGGCTGAGTTATGCTGCGTCCGGTTATTTACGCTCGGTTGTGTTAGGATAAGGTGGCTTTGACCATTGTTCTATGCACTTCTATCCTATGAATTTCTGTACCCTACTCTCATCTAATACGCTTTGCTTGGCTCTGTGCATGGCAGCAACAGTGATCTCAACATTTTAGGATTAGTTAGGTTACGTTTGGTGACATTAAGTTTGGCAAGGTTAGGTTAGGGTGGCTATGAGGTTTGTAATATGCTCTGCTATTCAGTGGATATCTGCCCCTACTCTGCTCTAATATGTCCTGCTTGGCTCTGGGGAGGCCAGCAGTGGTGGTCTCGTCACGATGGCTTGTGTTAGTTTACGTTTGTCTCGGTTAAGTATGGTCGGGTTTGGCAAGGATGGTTTCGCCTTTTGTTCCATACACTGCTATTCGGTGGATTTCTGCGCTCTAAATTACTCTACTAGCCTCTGCTTTGCTCTAGGGAGGCCAGGAATGGAGGTTGCGGCACGTGCGGTTGAGTCAGGCTACATTTTGTTACGTCACGCATGGTCAGGTTGAGTTAGGATGTCTTCGTCGTTTCTGCACTACACTGCAATGCGACCGATCACTGCGCTCTAATGTGCTGTAGTATAGTCCCTTCGCGCTTGGGAGGTCAGCAACATTGGTCTAGGTACGTTAGGATGAGTTAGGCTAAGTTTGGTAATGTTACACTCTGTCAGGTTAGGCTAGCATAGCTCTGACTTTTGTCTGCACACTGCTGTTCGGTGGATTTATGCGCTCATGTATGAAATAGTATGTTCCGCTTTGCCCTGGGGTGGCCAGGAGTAGTGCTCTCGGCGCGTAAGATTGAGATATGCTACCTTTGCATACCTTTCGTTGCCTCTGGTTAACTTTGGATAGTTTCGACCTTCCTGCTGTACACTGCGGTTCTATGAATTTCTGCGCTCCACTCTCCTCTATGATGCTCTGCTTGGCTCTGGCGAGGCCTGCATTGGTGGTGTCGGGACTTTACGCTTAGTCATACTGCGTTTGGTTGTTAAGTTGAGCTTGGCTTCGTTCTCTTGGCTATGACTTATACGCTATGCGCTGCTCTTCAGAGGATTTCTGCGGTCTCCTGTGCTCTAATGTGCTCTGGTCGGATCTGGGGTAGCCAGCTATAATGGTCCCGACACGTTAGGTAGAGTTACGTTACGCTTGGCTAATTTAGGTTAGTTTGGGTTATGTTAGTATAGCTTTGACCTCTCTGCTATGCACTGCCATTGTACGGACGCCTGCGCTCTGCTCACCTCTAATACGTTCTGCTTGGCGATGGGGATGCCAGCAATAGTGGTCTAGGCACGTTATGTTGGGTTAGGTTACGTAAGGATATGTCACGCTTGGTTACCTTAGGACAGGATAACTTTGACTTCTGTGCTATGCACTGCTATTCGGAGGATTACTGCGCTCCTCATTGCTCTACTGTACTCTGCACGACTCTAGGGTGGCCAGAAGTTGTGGTCGTGGTGTCATAGTTTTAGTTATGATACGTTCGGCTAGGTCAGGTTAGGACAGGTTGGGCAAGCATAGCTTTGACCTTTGCGCTTTGCACAGCTATCCGGTGGTTTTCAGCGCTTTACTGTGCTCTGTTATGCTCTGACGGGCTCCGGTGGGGCCAGCGATAGTGGTCGCGGCACGTTAGGTTGAGTTGTGTTACGTATGGTTATGTTACGTTTCGTTTAGTTTGAAAATTGAAGCTTTGACTATTGTGATATGCAATGCCATTTGGCGGATTTCTACTATCCACTGTACTCTAATATTTTCTGACTGGCTCTGGGGAGGCCAGCAAAAGTGGCCTCTGCACGTCAGTTTGAGCTATGGTACGTTAGGATAGATTAAGGCAGATAAGGGTTGGACAGGATAGCTCTGACTTTCGTGCTATACACGGCTGTTCGGTGGATTTCTGCGCTCTGCCGTGATACACTTTGATCTCCTTGTCCCTGACTAGGCCAGCAATATTGCTCGCGGCACGTTATTATTAGCTTGACCACGTTTGGTAGGTTACGCTAGTTTGAGTTAGGTTTGGATACCTTTGAATGTTCTGCTGTACAATGTGGTTCTATGGATTTCTGCGCTCTACTGTTCTGCAATAGTATGTGCTTGGCTCTGCGGAGGACATCAATATTGGTCTCGGTACGTTAGGTTGAGTTAGATTACGTTTGGTTACGTTGCACTTGCTTAGTTTAGGACGTGATAGATCTGACTTTTATGCAATAAACTGCTGCTCGGTGGGTTTCTGCACTCTACTGTGCTGTAATATGCTCTGCTTAGCTCTGGGATTCCAGCAGTAGTGTTCTCAGCGCATTCGGTTGGGTTAGGTTACGTTTGGTAATGTTAGATTAGTCTGTGTTACGTTAGGATAGCATTGACCCTTCTAGTATACATTGCCATACTTTGGACTTCTGATCTCAACTCTTCTTTATTATGTTGAGGTTGGCGGCAGCGGGGCCAGCTACAGTGGTATAGGCTCGTTAGATTGTATTTGGTTGCGTTTGGTTATGTTAAATTTGCTTAAGATGAAATAGAGTAACATTAACTATTGTGCCGTACGCTGCTACTCGGTGGATTTCTGCGCTCTACATTGCTCTAATATGCCTTGTTCGACTCTGAGGCGCCAGCAATTGCAGTCGTGACACGATTCGTTGTGTCGGCTTACGTTTGACTAGGCTAGCTTGAGCAATGTTTGGTTATGATGGCTTCGACTTTTCATCTATACACTGCTTTTCGATGGGTTTCTGCATCCTACTGTGCTGTAATATGCTCTGCTTCGCTCTGGGGAGGCAGACAATTGTGGTCTCAGCACGTCAGGATGAGATACGTTACGTTTGGTTAGGTTGCGTTTGTCTGGTTAGGCTTGCATAGCAATTGCTTTCCTGGTATAGACTGTTATTCGGTGGACTTCTGCGCTCTACTCTGCTCTACTATACTCTGCTCGACTCTGGGGTGGCCAGCAATAGTGGTCTCGGCACTTTAGTATGAGTTAGGGTACGTTTGGATATGTTACGTCCGGCTAGGGTAGTAGACCATAGCTTTGACTTTCGTGCTAAATACTTCTATTCGGCTGGTTTCTGCTCTATGCTGTCCGCTAATATGCTATGCTTGGCTCTGGGGTGGCCAGCAACAGTGGTGTCGGCTCGAAAGTTTGAGCTATATTGCGTTCGATTAGGATATGTTTGTTTGTGACAGGTCCGGATAGCTTTGACTTCCTTGGTATAGACTGCATTGCGGCGGATTTTTGCGCTCTGCTGTGCTCCGGTATATTCTGATTGGCCTTGTGGAGGTAAACAATTATGGCCTTTCCACGTTAGGATGGGTTATGTTAAGTTTGGTTAGGTTAGAATCTTCTGGGTTGTGTTAGGATACGTTTGACTCTTCTGCTATTAATTGCCACTCGTTTGACTTTTGCGCTCTACTCTCCTTTAGCATGCTCTCCTTCGCGGTGGAGTGGCCAGCAATAGTGGTGTAGGCACGTTAGGTTGCATATGTTTGCGTTTGTTTACTTTACGTTTGCTTATGTTAGGATAGGATAACTTGCACCATTGAGCCATACACTGCTATGATGTGGATGTCAGCGCTCCATATCTATTTCAGCGCTCCATATTGCTCTAATATCCGCTGATTGACTCTGCAGGGGCCAGCAATCGCAGTTTCTGCACGTTACGTTGAGTTATGCTACGTTTAATTAGGTTCGCTTAGGGCAGTATAGGTTATGGTATCTCCGATTTTTTTGCTATACACTGCCTCCCTATGTGCTTCTGCACTCCACTGTCCTCTACTATGTTCTGCTTGGCGATGTGTAGGCCAGCAACATTGGTCCAGGCACGTTGGCCTCTGATATCCCACGTTTGGTGAGGTTAGGTTATGTCAGGTTATATCAAGGTTCACTTGACCTTTGTGCCTTACACTTCAATGCGGCGCATTTCAGGGCCCTCCTCTGCTCTAGCTAATTCTGCTTGGTTCTAGGGAGGTCAGCAGTTGTGTTCCAGGAACGTTTGGGTGAGTTAGGTTACTTCCTGTCTAGGTTCGGTTAAGATAGGTTAGGGTAGGATAGCTGTGGCTTTTGCCCTTTACACTGCTGTTCCATGGATGTATGCGCCCCGCTCTCCTCTAATATGTTCTGCTTGGCTCTCGGGAGGCCAGAAATGATGATCGTGTCCCTTTAGGTTTTGTTATGTTACGCTTGGCTGTGTTACGTGTGTTTGTGTTTGGCTAGGATAGCTTTGACTTTTGTGCTACACACAGCTATTCCGTGGATATCTGCGCAATGATCTCATCTAATACGTTGTCGGTGACTATGGGGAGACCATGAAGTGTGGTCGTCTTACGTTAGTTATGTTATGTTACATTTTTTCTGGTTAGGGTAGTTTGGGTTATGATAGGTTGGCTCTGTCTCTTCCACTGTGTCCTGCTATTCTATGGATTTTGTTCAGCACAATGTCCTCTAATATGTTCTGCTCGACTCTGGGGAGGCCAGAAATAGTCGCCGTACGTTAGGTTGAGTTATGTTACGTTTGGTTACTTTAGATTCGGATATATTAGGATAGGGTAGCATCGACTTTTGTGCTATACTCTGCTATCCGGTGGGTATCTGCACGGCAGTGTGCTCTAGTATGTTCTGCTAGGCTCTGTAGAGGCCAGCGATAGCGATCTCGGCACTTGATGTTGAGACGTACTACGACTGGTTAGGTTAGGTTTGATCAGGTAAGGTTTGGATACCTTTGACTTTTGTGCTATTCACTGCAATGCGGTGGATCTTTGCGCACTATTGTGGTCTAGTACACTCTGCTTGTCTCTGTGGATGACAGCTATGGTGGTCTCGTCACGCTAAGTTGTGTCTAGTTACGTTTGGTTATGTTACGTTTGGCTCTGTTTGGATGGGCTATTTTGGCCTCTGTACGCTACACTGCTTTTCCGTGGATTTCTATGACTTACTGTGCTCTACTACATTCTGTTCGGCTCTGGGAAGGCCAGGAGCAGAGGTCACAGTACGTCACGTTGTGTTATGCTACGTTTGGTTAAGTTAGGTTTGGTAAGGTCAGGATAGGATAACTTTGAATTTTGTGCTATACTCTGCTATTCGGGGGATTTCTGCGCTCCCTGTTGCTCTACTGTACTCCACTCGACCCTGGGGGGCCAGCAATGGAGGTCGTGGCACGATAGGTTTTTGTATTCTACATCTGGTCATGCTATGTCAGCTTGAGTTTGGTTGAGATTGCGTTGACCTTTGTGCTATACACTGCTATTCTGTGGATTTCTGTGCCCTACTGTACTCTAATATCCACTGTTTTGCTCTGGCGTGGCCAGCAATAGAGGCATCAGCCTGTTAAGTTTAGTCTCTCTACGCTCGGTTTGGTTAGGCTAGGGCTGGTTCTGTTAGGATGGCTCTGTCTATTGCGCTATACACTGCTATTCGGTTGATATGCTCCGCCCGAATCTGGGGATGCCAGCAGTAGTGGCCGTGGCACTTTAGGCCGGGTAACGTTACATTCGGTAAGGTTACGTTTGGCTCGGTTTTGCTAGGATAACGTCGACTTTCGTGTTCTACACTATCGTTCCGTACATTTCAGCCATCTACCGTGCACTACTCTAATCTGCTAGACCCAGGGGAGGTCAGCAATAGTCGTCGTTGCACGTTACGTCGAGTTTGGCTACGTTATGTTATGTTACGTTCGTTGGGTTAGGTTCGGATATCTATGAATTTTCCCAAGTACACTGAGACTCTACGGATTTCTGCGCCCTATCCTTCTCTAATACGTCCTGATTTCCTCTGGGGAGGTCAGCAATAGTTGACTGGGCACATTAGGCTGAGTTAGGTTACCTTTGGTTTTGTCATGTTCGGTTAGGTTAGGTCATGATATCTCTGTCTCTTGCACTCCAAACTGCAATGCGGTGGATTACTGCGTTCTACATTCTCCTAGTACGTTCTGCATTGCTCTGAAGAGGCAAGCAGTAGTGGACTAGGCACGTTAGGATGAGATAGGCTACGCTTTGATACGTCACGATTGGTTAGGTTAGGATATGGTAGCATGAACTATTTTGGTAAGCACTGCGATTCTATGGATTTCTGCGCTCTAGTCTCCTCTAATGTGTCGGGCTTTGCTCTGAGAATGGCAGCAATAGTGGTCTCGGCACGTTGGGAGGTGTTCGGCCACGTTTGGTTACGCTAGGTTTGGTTAGGTTAGGGTACGATAGCTTTGACTTTTGTGATATACACTGTAATACGGTGGATTTCTGCGATCTGCTGTACCCTAGTGCCTTCAGCTTGGCTCTGGGGAGGCCAGCACCTCTGATCCGGGCAAGTTAGGTTGAGCTATGTTGAGATCGGCTTGGTTAGGTTTTGTTAGGTCCGGTTAGTTTGGCTTAAACGTCTTTGCTGTACACTGCTATTCGGCCGATAACTGCGATCTGCATTTCTCTGCTATCCTCCGCTTGTCTTTGGGAAGGCCAGTGATAGTGGTCGTGGCACGTTTGTATGTGTTAGGTTACGCTTGGTTAGGTTACATTAGGTAATGTTTTGTAGGTATGGCATTGATTTTTATGCTATGCACCGCTGCTCGTTGTATTTCCGCGCTCTACTGAATGTACTCTAGTACATTCAACTCGCCTATAGGGAGGCCAGTAGTAGTGGTTTCGCCACGTTGGACAGAGATATGTTGCGGTCGGTTATGCTACGCTTGGTTTGGTTGGGATAGGATATCTTCGGTTTTTGTGCCACACACTGATATTCAGTGGATTTCTTCGCTCTACAATGCTCTACTGTACTCTCCACGACTCTCGGGACGCCACCAATAACGGTCCTGGCACGTTAGGTAGAGTCAGGTTATGTTTGGTTAGGTTAGGTTGGGTTAAGTTTGGTTAGGATATATTTGACTTTCGTTCTGTACAAAGCTATTTTGTGAATTCCTGCCCTCTGCTGTGCTCTAATATGCCCTGCTTTGCTCTGGGGAGGCCAACAATGGAGGCCTCGGCATGTTATGATTAGTTATTCTACGTTTGGCTAGATAAGGTTCGGTTTGGTTTGGCTATGGTAGCTTTGACTTACATGCTGTACACTGCCATTCCATGGACCTGTGTTCTTTACTATGCCCTATTGTATTCTGCTTGTCCCTGAGGAAACCAGTAATAGTGGTCGCGGCACTATAGGTATAGATTTCTACGTTTGTCTAGGTTAGATTAAGCCCAGTTAGGTTAGGATATGTTTGACTTTTGGGCTATATATTGGAATTTGTTGGTTCTCTGCACTGTACTGACCTGTACTGTGCTCTGCTCTACTCTCGGGAGGCAAGCAGTAACCGTCATAGCACGCTAAATTTTGTTAGGTTACGTTTGGTTATGTAACGTTTGGTTCGGTTAGGATAGGATACCTTTGACTTTTGTGCTATACACTACTATGCCGTGTATTTCTGCGCTCCCAATAGATCTACTATACTCTACTCGATTGCAGGGAGACCAGAAATAGCGGTCGTGGCACGATATTTGGGCAATGCAGATCGCTGAAGTTCAACCAGCAGCAGTGTATAACACAAAAGTCAGTGCTATCACATCCTAACCAAACCAAACGAGACATAACGGAACATAATATAACTCAAGCTTACTTGAGGAGTCCAACATTGCTGCCATCCCAGAGCCACGCAGAATATACTAGAACACAGCAGAGCGCAGTAATCCACCTCACTGCAGTGCATAGCGCAAAAGTAAAGGATAGTCTAACTAATCTTAGTCCAACCTAACCAAGCCAAACGCCATATAACTAAACCTAACATGTCTCCGGCACTATTTCTGGCCACCCCATGTCGAGGAGCATATTAGGGCAGAGAAGAGCTGATAAATACGCCGAAGAGCAGTATGTAGCACAAAAGTCAAAGATACCCTATCCTAACCTAACCAATCGTAGCACACCCAAGCGTAACCAAGCTCAACCTATAGTGCAGCCACCGCACAATGCAGGCCTCCTCATAGCCAAGCAGAACATATTAGAGGAGAGTAGGGGGCAGAAATCCATTGGGTCTCAGTGTACAGCAAAATGTGAAATATACCTAACCAAACCCAAATTAGCACAACCTCAGCTATCGTAGCCGAACTCAACGGAATGAGCCACGACCACCATTTCTGCCCTCCCCAGGCCCAAGCATAGAAAGTTAGAACACAGTGGAGCACAGAAATCCACCGTATAGTGGTTTCTGGCATAAAAGTCGAAGCCATCCTAACCTAACCTAACCTAAACAAATTTAACCTAACTTATCCTAGCCACATTTAGCATTACTCGAGGGAAGGTGCCACGACTGCTATTTCTGACCTCCCCAGATCCAAGCAGATGCTAGTAGGACCATGCACGTCGCAGATGTGAACAGAATAGCAGCGTAAAGCACAAAAGTCAAAGCCATCCCAACCATACTTATCCAAACCTAAGCTTACCAAGCGTAACCTTGCACAACCGAACTTGCCGGGCCACTATTGCTGGCCTCCCCGCAGAAAAGCAGAGGCTAGTAGAGCAATGCGGAGAGCTGATATCGTCCGAATAATAGTGTATAGCACAAAAGTCACTGCTACCCTAACCAAACCTAACATAACCTGGCAAAGCCAAACATAAACTAACTGGACCTAACGTACAAAGACCACTATTGCTGGTCATCACAGAACCAAGCAGAACATATTAGGGCACAGTAGAGCGCAGGAATCAACTGTATAGCAGTGTACAGCACGAAAGCCGAAGCTACCCTATGCTACTACCTAACCAAATCTAACCTAACCATACACAGTCCAACTGACCCTAACGTACCGCGACCAGTGTTGCTGGCATCCACAGAGCTAAGAAGAACATACCGGAATACGGTAGAGCGTAGAAATCAACCGAATAGCAGCGTATGCTACGAAAGCCAAATCTATCCATACGTAACCCAGACTAACATAGCGTAACCGAACGCATCCTAACTCAACCTAACAGGCTGAGACCACAATTACCGGCCTCCCCAGCGTCGAGCCGAGTACAGTTGCCAAACGTAGAGCGTGGAAATCCGCAGAATTGCGGTGCACAGCGCAGAAGGAGAAGCTATCCTCTCCAACCTGATCCAAACGTAGTGTAACCAAACGCAACCTAACTTAAACTAACGTGGCTGGACCAGAATTGCACTACTCCACAAAGCCAAGCAGGATATACCAGAGCACAGTAGAGCGCAGAAAGCCACCAAAAAGCAGTGTATAGTACAGACATCAAAGATATGCTAACATAACCTGACAAACATATCCAAACCTAACGTAGAATAACTAAACTTAACGAGCCGAGACCTCTATTGCTTGACTCCACAGAGCACAGCAAATCATATTAGAGCACAGTAGAGCGCAGAAATCGACCGAGTAGTAGTGTATATCACAAAAGTCATAGACATCCTAGCCAAAGGTAACCACACCTAACATAACGAACGTAATGTAACTCAACTTTGCTGGCCTCCTCAGAGTCAGGCAGAGCATACTGTATCCCTACATAACGCAGAAGTCCTCCGAATAGCTGTATATAGCACAAAAATCAATGATATCCTCTCATGCCCTGACCAAGCGTAACATGACCAGGCGTGGCCTAAGTAAACGTAACGTGCCTGGACCGCTATTACTGGCCTCCCACAGATGAGCAGAGTATAGTAGAGCAGGGTAGAGCGCCGAAATCCACCGAATAGCAGTGTGTAGCACAAAAGTCAAAACCACCATAAACAAACATACTAAACCAGGCCTAACCAAACGTAACCAAACTCAACCTAACGTACCCAGAGCACTATTTCTTGCGTCTGCAGTGACAGTCATAATATGATAGAACGCCGTAGAGAGCAAAAGATCATATGATAGCTGTGTCGAGCACAAAAGTCGAAGATATTCTAACTTAACCCAGAATAACCTAATACGACCATACGTAATCTGACTCAACCTAACTTGCGGCGACCAGTATTGCCGTCCTCCAAAGAGCCCAGCAGATAGCAATAGAGGATAGCAGAGCGCAAAAAATCAGTAGAAGGGCAGTGTACAGCAGAAAAGTGGAAGCTATCCAAACCAAATCATAGCTAACGTAACCTAACGAAACGCAGCGTATCCCAGACTAACTTGTCGAGACCACTATTACTGGCCCATCCAGAGCCAAGCAAAACATACTACAGCGCAGTTGAGCGCAGAAGGCGACCGTATTTCAGTGTACAGCACACAAGTCAAAGATATCCAATCCTAACCAAAGACATGCCCAACCAAGCCGAACGCAACCTAACTCTGCCAGACACGCCGTGGCCACAGTTTCTGGCCTGCACAGACCAAAGCAGGGCATGTTAGATCATAACATTGCGCAGAAATCCCCCGAATAGCAGTGTATAGCACAAAAGTCCAAGCTGTCGTTGCCTAACATAAACAAACATAGCATAACCAAACTTAACATTACCCCAACTAACCGAATTACACCACTACTGCTGACCTCTCCAGGGCCAAGCACAATATACTACAGACTACAGAAATACGCGGCGATGCAGTATAGAGCACAAAAGTCAAAGCCATCCTGTTCAACCTTATCCTAACCCAACCAAGCCTACCGAAGCATACCTGAACCAAACGTGCCACGACTACTATTGCTGGCCTCCCCAGATTCAAGCAGACGATAGTAGAGCAATGCAGTGCACAGCTTTCGACCGAATAGCAGTGTATAGCACAAAAGACGAAGCTATCCTAACAAAACTTAACCGAACCTAGCCAAGCAAAGCGTAACATAACTCATCCTAGCGTGGCGAGACCAAAATTTCTGCCCCCCCCCCCCCCGCCGCATGTATGCAGAACATACTAGAGCACTTTAGAGAGCAGTAATCCTCCGCATTGAAGTTTACGGCACAGAAGTCAAAGCTACTCTAACCTAACCTGTCGTAACCTGGCCAAGCCAAGCGTAACATGGCTAAACTTAACGTGCCGAGAATAATCTTGCCGGCCCCAAAGGAGAAGCGGGGCACTCTAGAGCATTGTAGAGCGCCGATGTCCACCAAATAGCGGTGTATAGCATAATGGTTAAAGCTACCCCATCCTAAGCTAGCCAAACGAAGCATAGCCAAAAGTCATCCATCTCAATCTAACGTTCCGAGACCATTATTGCTGGCCTCCACAGAACCAAGCAACACATGCTAGAGCGCAGTAGAGCGCCGAAACTCGCCAAAGAGCAGCCTATACCACGAAAGTCAAAGCTATCCAAACCTCACGCAAACAAACATAGCCACTCCGAACGTAGCCTATTTCACCCTAACGTGCCAAGGCCACTATTACTGGCCATCCCAGAGTAGAGCAGAGTACAGTAGAGCAATGTAGAGCGCAGAAAGCCACCAAATAGCAATGTATAGCACAAAAGTCAAACTCATCTTATCCTAACTTAGCCAAACGTATCATAACCAAACGTAATCTCAAACCACCTAATGCGCCTACACCAATATTGCTGACGTCTACAGAGACAGGCAAGGCTCATTAGAGCAGTATACAGTGCCGGAGTCCACCAAATAGCGGTGAATAGCGTAAAAGTCATAGTTACCCTAACCCGATATAACCAAACGTAACTTAACCGAACGTTACCCATCTATACCTAACGTCCCCAGACCACTATTGCTGGCCTCCGCAGCGCCAACCAGGGCATATTAGAGAATAGTAGAGCGCAGAAATGCCCCGAATAACAGTGTATAGCGCAAAAGTCAGAGATATCCTGCCTTAACCTAACCAAACCTAACTTGAGCAGGCTTAACGTAACGCAACCTGACATTCCACGACCACAGCTGTCCTCAGGATAGCTAAGCAGGTAGCTGCAGAGCAATGTAATGCGCTCGCATCGTCCGTATAACTGTGAATAGCGCAAAAGTCGAGGCCATCCTATCCAAACGTAGCCAAACCTAACATAACAAAACGTAACATAACACAATCAAGCGTGCCGAGAGCAATATTCCTGTGGTCTACAGAGACAAGCAGTGTGTCATAGCCGCACAGAAGAGCGCAGAAGACCATAGAATGTCAGTGTGAAGCACGAAAGCCAAAGCTATGCTAACCTAACGCTACGTAACCTAACCAAGCCGAACGTCATGTAACTCAACCTAACGTGACGTGACCGCTACCGCCGGCCGCCACGGGGCCAAGTAGATTAGAGTAGAGCACAGTGGAGAGCAGGAATCCAACGAATAGCAGTGTATGGCACGAGAGTCGAATATATCCGAACCAAACCTAACCTAACCTAACCTACCCGAATGCAACCTAACTCAACCAAACGTACTACAGCCACGGTTGTTGGCCTCCCGAGTTTCGAGCAGAGTACAGTAGATCACTGTAGAGCGCAGAAATCGAAAGGTTTGCTGTGTACAGCACAAAAGTCTGAGCTATACCGTCCTAATCTAACAATACCTAACATAACCAACCGTAATTTAACTCAATCTAACTTGCCACGGCCACTATTTCCGGCCTCTCGAGAGCAAGACGCAGCATATTAGAGCACAGTAGAGTGGAGAATTCTACCGAAAGGCAGCATGTGTCACAAAAGTCTATGGTTCGCGATCCCATCCCAACCAACCGTAACAATACCAACCGTAACCATAATGAATCAAACGTGCCGCCACCACTATTGACGCAGAACGTACTAGAGGACAGTAGGACGCAGAAATGCATAGAATCGCGGTGTACAACAGAAAAGTCGAAGGTATCCACACCTAACCCGAACTAACGTAACCTTAAGTAACGTAGCCAAACCCTACGTGATGTGCCGCGTACACCATTTCCGGCTTCCCCATGATCTAGCAGATTGGAGTAGAGCGCAGTAGAGGGCGGGAATCCACCGAATAGCTGCGTACAGCACGAAAGTCAAAACCCCCCTAACCAAGCTTAACCAATCCTGACCTAACTAAACGTAACCTAACCCCACCTATCGTGCCGCGACCACTATTGCTCGCGTCCCGAGGGTTGAGCGGAGTGCAGTATAGAAATGAAGTGCGCAGGTGTCCACCGAATGGAAATGCATAACGCAAAAGTCGAAACCATCCTGACCAAACGTAGCCTAACCTTACCTGAGCAAAGGTAACATAACATAACCTATCGTGCCACGACCGCTACTGCTGGTGTCGCCACGGTCGAGCAGAGCGTAGTACAGCAACGAAGAGCGCGGAAATCCCTCGAGCAGCAGTGTATAGCGCAAAAGTCATATCTATCCCATCCTAACCTAGCCAAACGAAACATAACCAACCGCCACATAACTCGGACTAACGTGCCGAGATCAATACTGCTGGTATCCCCATAGCCAGGCAGAATGTGCTAGAGCACAGCAGAGGGCAGAGACCGACCGAATGTCAGTGTATATCACAAAACTTTAGGCCACCCTGACCAAACTCTACCTAACATAACCTGGCCAAGCGTAACATAACCCAAGTAATCCCTGAACGACCGCTACTGCTGGACTCACCAGGGACCCGCAGATACTAGTGGAGCAATGCAGTGAACAGATATCGACCGAATGTCATTGTATAGAACATAAGCCGAAGCTATCCCATCCAAATGTATCCCAACATAGCGAAGCCAAGAGGAACCGTACTCAAACTTGCGTGCCAAGGCCGCCATTGATGGCCTCTCTTGAGCCAAGCAGAACTTACTCGGGCACAGTGGATCGCAGTAATATACCGCATTGCAGTGTGTGGCACAAAAGTCAAAGATATCCCTACCTAACCTGTCGTAGTCTAGCCAAGCCAAGAGTAACATAGCTAGACATAACGAGCCGAGAATAATATTGCTGGCCTCCTCAGCGCCAAGCAGAGAATACTAGAGCACAGTAGAGCACAGAAATCCACTGAATTGCAGTGCATAGCGCAAAAGTCAGAACAATGACTTCTTACCCTAACCAAACGTATCAAAAGCAGACGTACAGTAACACAAACTAACGTGCCACGACCGCTGCTGCTGGCCTCGCGAGGGCTACGCAGATTATAGCAGAGCAATGTAGAGCGCTGTAGCCTTCCGAATTGCAGTGCATAGTGCAAAAGGCGAAGCCATTCTAACCGAACGTAGCCAAACCTAACCGCACCAAATGTAATGTAACACAACCTAACGCGCAGGGGCCACTTTTGCCGGCCTACCCGGAGCCTGGCAGAATATACTAGAGCACTGTAGAGCACAGGAGGCCACCAAATAATCGTTTATAACGGAAAACTCAAAGATGTCATAACCGTACGTAGCCTAACCTAACCTCAACGAACGTAGAATAACTCAACCTAACTTGCCGTGTCCGCTATCTCTGGCCTCTCCAGAGCCAAGCAGAGCATAATAGAGGAGTAGAGCGCAGGAATGTATAGAATCACTGTGTAGAGCAGATAAGTCGAGCAACAGAAGCATAACCGTAGCTACACAACGTAAACAAATGTATCGTATACCTACCAATCTTGCTGAGACCACAATTGCTGGATTCCCCAGAGCCAAGCAGAACATACTGGAGCACAGTACAGCGTAGAAGTTCACCGAGTACCAGCGTATACAGCGAAAGACGAATCTATTCAAGCCTAACCCAAACAAGCATAACGCAACCAAACGTAGCCAAACTCAACCAAACGGGCCGAAATCGCTATAGCTGGCCTCTCCAGCACAAAGCAGAGTTTACTAGTGCACAGTAGAGCGCAGAAAGCCACCGAACAGCACTGTACAGCGCAAAAGTTAAAGCCATCCTGACATAACGAAGCCTGACCCACCCTAACTGAACGTAACCTGACTCAACATAACGTGACGAGACCACTATTGTTGAACATCACAGAGCCAAGCTGAAAGTATTAGAGCAGAGTAGGGCACCGAAACCAACATAATAGCAATCAATAGCACTAAAGTCAAAGCCATCCTCTCCTAACCTAACCAAATTGTAACATAACCGGACGTAACATAACTGAACCTAACGTGCCGCTACCACTATTGCTGGTCTACCCGAAGGCAAGCAAAACACATTAGTATAGAGTAGAATGCAGAAATGCGTAGAATCGCAGTGTATATGAGGAGAGTCAAAGCTCCCAAAACCTATCCCGAGCCAAAAGAGCATAGCCAAACATAGCCTGGCCCAACATAACGTCCGGAGACCGCTATTGCTGCCCTCGCCAGAGCCAGGCAGGGCACACTGGTGGAGAGTAGGACCCAGGAACCCAGGGAATTGCAGTGTATATCACAAAAGTCAAAGCTACACACAAAAGTCAAAGCTAACCCAAACCAGCGGAACATAACCAACCATAGCGTGACTCAACCAAACGTGCCGCGACCGGTGTTGCTGCCATCCGCAGAGCCAAGCAGGACATACTAGAGTGCAGTAGAGCGCAGAAATCCACCGAATAGCAGTGCACATCACAAAAGTTAAACCTATCCTGACCGAACTCTGCCTGTCCCGACCTTGCCGAAGGTAACGTGACCCAACTTAGCGTGCAGCGGCCTATGTTGCTGGCATTCCCAGAGCCAAGCTGAAAGCATTAGTGCCATGTGGGGCACAGAGATCCACCTAGTAGCGGACTATATCACTAAAGTCAGAGCTATCCTCTCCTAACCTCTCCAATCCTAAAATAACCAAACGTAACCGAACACAGCATACCGTGACGCGGTCACTACTACTGGCTTCTCCAGAGCCGAACAGAACAACTAAGTGGAGAGTACATCGCAGAAGTCCATAGAATCGCAGTGTACATCTGAAAAGTCATAGCCAGCCGAACCTAACCAAAACAAACAGAGCATGGCCAAGCGTAGCCGAACACAGCCAAACGATCCAAGACCGCTATTGCTGCACTCCCCAGTGCCGAACAGGGCATACTAGAGCGCAGTACAGCGCAGAAATTCATCGAATTGCAGTACACAGTGCAATAGAGAAAGGTACACTGACCAAACTCAGCCTGACCCAGCGTAACCGAACCTAACCTGACTGAACATAACGTGCAGAGGCCGCTATTGCTAGGCTTCCCAGAACCATGCTGAAAGCATTAAAGCAATGTAGGGCGCAGAAATCCACCTAATAGCAGACTACACTAGTAAGGTCAAGGCCGCGCTCTCCTATCCTATCCAATCCTAACATAGCCAAACGTAACCGAACCCAGCCTAACGTCCCGCGACCACTATCACTGGCCTCCGCAGAGCCAAGCATAACACATTATTGGAGCGCAGGGAGCAGAAATTCATAAAATCGCAGTGTACATGCGGAAACTCAAAGGTACCAAAACCAAACCCAACCCAACGGAACATAGCCAAACGTAGCCCAACACAGCCGAACGTGCAGTGGCCGCTATTGCTACCCTGCCCACAGCCAAGCAGGACATACTTGAGCACAGTAAAGCGCAGAAGTACGAGGAAAATCAGTGTACAACACTAAAGTTGAGGCTATCGTGACCAAGCTTAGCATGACCCAGCCTAACCGAACGTAACCTGACTCAACAAAACGTGCAGAAAAAACTATTGCTGGCCTCCTCAGAGCCAAGCTGAAAGCATTAGACCACTGTAGGGCGAAGAGATACACCTAATAGCAGCCTACAGCGCTAAGGTCAAACTACTTCCCCTAACCTAACCAACCGTGACATAACCAAACGTAACTTATCTCAACCCAACGTATCGCGACTACGCCTGCTGGTCTCCCCAGAGCCAAGTTGAACACATTATTGGAGAGCAGAACGCAGAAATCCATACAATCGCAGTGCATATCGGAAAAGTCAGATCCACCCAAACCTAACACAGACAAACAGAACATATCCAAACATAGTCTAACTCACCCTAACGTGCCGTGGCCGCTATTGCTGCCCTCTCCAGAGCCAGGCAGGAAGAACTAGACCACAGTAGAACAAAGTATTCTGCCGAATAGAAATGTACGGCAGAACAGTTGAAGGTACCTTTACCAAAATTAACGTATGCCAGCCGAACCGAACGTAGCATGACTTATCATAACGTGCCGAGGCCACTATTGCTGGCCTTGCCAGAGCCACGCTGAAATTATTAGAGCGCTGGCGGGCGCAGAAATCCACCTAATGGCAGACTATAGCAACAAAGTCGAAGCAATCCTCTCCTAGCCATGCCAGCCGTAATATAACGGAACATAAGCTAACTCGAACTACCGTGCCGCGACCCCTATTCCTCGTCTTCCTAGAGCAGAGTAGTACACATTAGTTGCGAGTAGAACACCGAATTCCATAGAATCGCAGTGCATAACAGAAAAGTCGAAGGCACAGTTCTCAACCCAGACAGGCAGAACATAACCAAACATAGCCTAACACAAACGGGCGTGTCTAGACCGCTATTTCTGCCCTCCCCAGAGCCAAGCAGGATATATTACATCGCAGTATAGCGCAGAAATCCACCATACATCAGTGTACAGATCGAAAGTTCATGCTACCAGGACCAAACTTATGCTACCCCAACCTAACAGTGCGAAACCTGTTTCAACGTAACGCGCGGAGACCACAATTGCTGGCCTCCACAGAGCCAAGCTGAAGATATTAGTGCCCAGAAAGGTGCAGAGATCTACCTAATAGCGGACTGCAGCACTAAAGTCAAACCTATCCTCTCCAAACCTATCCGATCGTAACACAACCAAACGTAACCTAGCCCAACCTAACGTGCCGCGACGAATACTGCTGGCTTCCCCAGAACTAAGCAGAGCGCATTGGCGTAGAGTAGGACGCCGAAAGCCATAGAGTCACAGTGCATATCAGAAAAGCCAAAGCTGCCAGTACGTAACCCAAACGTGCAGAACATGCCCAAACATAGCCTAACTAAACCGAAAGTGTCGTGACATTTATTACTGCCCTCCCCAAAGCCGAGCAGGATGTACTAGGACACAGTAGTGAGCAGAAATCCTCCGAAAATAAGTCTGCAGCAGAAAAGTTATTCCTACCCTGTCCAAACTTAGCCTGTCGAGGCCTAATAGAATGTAACCTGATCTAACGTTAAGAACCGAGACCGCTATTGCTGGCAATCCCAGAGCCGAGCAGAAGATATTAGAGCACTGTGGGGCGCAGAAATCCACCCAATAACAGACTATAGAACTAAAGTCAATGCTATTCTCTCCTAACCTGGCCAAGTGCAACATAAGCGAAAGTAACATACCAAAACCTAACGTGCCGCGACCACTTGTGCTGGCCTCTCCAGAGCCAAACTGAAAATATTAGAGCACTGTAGGGTGCAGGGGTCCACCTGACAGCAAACTATAGCACTAAAGTTGAAGCTATTCCCTCCTAACATAGCCCATCGTATCATAACCAATCGTAAACTAACTCAACCTAACGTGCAGCGACCACAACTGCTGGCATGCCCAGAGACAAGCAGAGCAGTCTAGTGGAGAGCAGAACGCCGAAATCCATAGGATCGCAGTGTATGTCAGAAGGGACAAACATACCAAAGCCTAACGCAAACCAACAGAACACAGCCGAATATAGCCTATCTCAACCTATCGTGTCGAAACTGCTATTGCTGCCACACGCCACAGCCAAGGAGGACATACTAGAGCACAGTAGAGCGCAGAAGTCCACCTAATGGCAGTGTACAGCACAGAAGTTAAATCTATCCTAGCAAACATTTGCTTAGCCCAAACTAACCGCACGCAACCTGACACTACGTAACGTGCCGAGACGACTATTGCTGTCCCTCCCAGAGCCAAGCTAAATATATTAGAGCACCGTAGTTAGTAGCATGCGTCCAATAGCAGACTATAGCACAAAAGCCAAAGCAACACCCTCCTAACGTAGCCAATCGTGTTACAACCAAATGTAACATAACTCAGCCTAACGTGCCGCGACCACTGTTGCTGGCCTCTCCATAGCCAATCAGAACACATTAGTGGGGAGTGGAACGCAGAAATCCATAGACCATCAGTGAAAA
This sequence comes from Eufriesea mexicana, assembly GCF_001483705.2. Classification (NCBI taxonomy): domain Eukaryota; kingdom Metazoa; phylum Arthropoda; class Insecta; order Hymenoptera; family Apidae; genus Eufriesea; species Eufriesea mexicana. Next base: position 31,828 of record NW_016913487.1, on the reverse strand, counting down.
TCAGAAATGTCAAAGCTCCTAAGATCTAACTCAAATCAACATAATATAACCGAAAATAACCTAACTCAGACTAACGTGCCGATATCTTTATTGCTGCGCCCCTCAGGGCCAAGCAGGACACGCTGAAGCACAGCAGAACGCAGATATCCATCGAATAGCAGTTTACAGCACAAAAGAAGAGGTCATCCTGACCAAACTTAGTCTAACCCGACAAGACCGTTCGTAACATGACCCAATATAACGTGCCGAGACCACTGTTTCTGTCCTTCCCAGAGCCGAGATGAAAAAGCTGGAGCACTGTATGCCGCAGAGGTCCACCTAATTTCAGACTATAGCACTAGAGTCAAAGCTGTTCTCTCCTAACGTAACCAATCGTAAGATAAACAAACGTAACTTAACGCAACATAACACGCAGTGACGAATATAGCTGTCCTCCACAGAGCCAGACAGAACACATCAGTGAGGAGTAGAACACAGGAATCGATAGAAAGGCACTGTATACCTGAAAAGTCAAAGATACCCAAACCTAACTCAAACAAACTGAACACAACCTAACATGGCCTAACTCAGACTAACGTGCCGATAACCCTATTGCTGTCCTCCCCAGGGCCAAGCAGGACATACTGTAATACAGTAGAGCGCAGATATCCACCGAATAGCTGTGAACAACGCAAAAGTTTAGGCCATCACGACCAAACTTAGCCTAACACAACCTATCCGAACGTAACCTGACACTTCATGCCGTGCCGGGACAACTATTGCTGTCCTTCACAGAGCAAAGCTGAAAATATTAGATCACAGTAGGGCGCATGAATCCTCGCAACAGCAGGCAATGGCACCAAAGTCAAAGCTATCATCTCCAGCCTAACCAACCGTAACATAACCGAACGTAAGCTAACTCAAAGTCACCTGTCGCGGCAGCTATTTCTGGCCTTCGCAGAGCCAAGCGGAACACGCTAATAGAGGGTAGAACGCAGAAATTCACAGAATCGCTGTGTGTATCAGAAAAGTCAAAGCAAGCTAAGTCTAACACAAGCCTAGAGAGCATAATTTAGGGAACAGAACAGCGCAGAAGTCCACCGAACAGCAGTGTGCAGCACAAGTGTTATAGCTATCCTAACCTAGCTTAGCCAAACCCAACATATCCGGCAGCAACCTGTCTCTACGTACCGTGCTGGGCCCACTATTGCCGTCCTTCCCAGAGCCAAGGTGAAAATCTAAGAGCACTGTAGGGTGCAGAAATACACCTAATATCGGAGTATAGTGCTAAAGTCATAGCTACCCTCCCCTAACCTAGCCAGTCGTAACATAACAGAACGAAGCATAGCCCAACGTAACTTGCCGCGATCACTATCGCTGGCTTCCTCAGAGCCAAGCAGAACACATTAGTGGAGAGAAGAGCGCAGAAATCCATAGCATCGCAGTGTATGTCGGAGAAGTCGAAGCTAGCCAAACGTAACCCAAACCAACGGAACATACCCAAACGTAGCCTAGCTCAGACTAACGTGCCGCGACCATTATTGCTGTCCACCCCAGAGCCAAGCAGAAAACACTAGTGGAGGGTATAATGCAGAAATCCGTAGAAACGGATTGCGTGTCAGAGTGGTCAAGGCTACCCAAGCCTAACACAAACCAACAGAACATAGCCAAACGAGGCCTAACTCAACCTATAGTGCAGAGACCGCTATTGCTACCAACCCCAGTGCCAAGCAGCTCATACAAGAGCACAGTACAGCGCAGAGGTCCACCGAATAGCAGTGTACAGCACAAAAGGTGAAGTTATCATAACCAAGCTTAGTCTATCCCAACCTGACTGAACGTAACGTGACTAAAAATAAAGTGCCAACGGCACTATTGCTGGCCTTCCCAGCGACAGGCTGAATATGTTAGAGCACATTAGTGCGCTGAGATCCACGTACAAGGAGACTACAGCACTAAAGTCGAAGATATCCTTTCCTAACCTAGCCAAACTTAACATACCCAAACATAACCTAACTCTACCTAACGTGCCGCGAACAATATTCCTAGCCTCCACAGAGCCAAGCAGAATACGATAATGGAGAGTAGAACGCAGAAATCCATATAATCGATGCGTATATCAGAAAATCAATCGCTACACAAACTAACAGGACATAACGGAGCATATCCTAGCTGTGTCTAACGTAGGGAGCCCTCTATTTCTGCCCTCTGCAGAACGGTGGAATATCCGCAGGGTCCATCGCCGCTTCGTGGGAAATTGTGCGGTATCCGCGCACGGCCATGTTTGCCATCCTGCGAGCGACTTGCTGGAGAACCGCCCGACTCCTCGGACCAGCGAGCTGGTCGTTCGGCCAGGTCGGATTTCCGTAAAAGGCCTCCGAGCGAACGACTCCAGTGTAGATGCGGCGCACCGTCCCGTCCGTCCCATCCAGGATAGGGTGCATTCGACACAGCGCCCACGCCATTCCTCGCAGGCGTGGCTCGAGCGCGAGAAAATGCTCGTCGATCCTCCAGTGGCCATCCATTAGGAGAATAAGATATTTCATCCGGTCCCGAACCACGACCACGAATCTCCCCAGGCACATCCGTGACGTGGACGGCTTCCCTCGGGACAGTTGGCAAAACAACGTTGCCTCGGCCTTCTCGGGCGTGATGCTCCACCCCATCCGCTGGTTGATAATCGGGCCGAGGGCAACGCCTCCTTCCGCGTGCCGCGTGGCCACATCCGTACCCGACGCGGCGGCCATCACGAGCGTGTCGTCCGCGTAACACTACACGCGCAGGCCGCGGGGCCGGGTAGGGCGCAACATAGCTTCTTACGCGATGTCCCGCAGAATTGGCCCCGAGTACCGATCGCTGTGGTACACCGCAGTACGTTGCCCTCGCTACGGTCGAGTACTGTCCTGGATAATCGATCGAGCGCTCCGCCTAACAGTCGCCGATCGCCGCCGTCATGTGCTGGGGATCCCTGTGTGCGACAGAGCATACCGGATGGCGTATTAAAGGCGTTGGCGATATCCACGCCGACTGCCTGCACCACACCGCACCGGACAACGGCAGCCTCCGACAGGTTACCAACGCGCTTAACCGCGTCCATCGTCAATCGACCCTGCCGGAATCGGAAATTGCTGATGATGAGGTCGGGACCTGCTTTCGCTAAATGCCGTTGGAAGCGGGCAGATAGAATGCGCTCGAAAATCTTGCCCGCCTCGTCGGGCAGGCATATCGGCATGTATGCGTTCGGATAGTCCGGCGGCTTCCCCGGTTTCGCGATCAGCACGACTCTCGCTCTCTTCCAACACACCGCGAAGCAACCGGTCCTCAGGCAGCTGTCGAAAAGTCGCCGCACTCGTTCGCCACACATCTCCAGGGCCAGTGCAAATTCTCGGACTAGGATGCCGTCAACACCGGGGGCGGCGATCCTCGCCCCCATAAGGTCGAAGCTATCCTAACTTAACACAAGGTAACCTAACCCAACCAAACATAACCTAACACAGCGTAACGTGCCATAACACTGTTGCTCGTATCCCGAGAGTCGAGCAAGGTATAGTAGAGCAATGTAGAGCGCACAAATGCAACGAACGGCGGCATATAGCATAAAAAGTCGAAGCTATCCTATCCTAACCAATCCAAACGTTACATAACCGTACGCAACGTGGCTCAGACTAACGTGCCGAGACCACCACAGAAGGCATCCTCAAAGAAAAGCAGAATATACTAGAGCACTTAAGTGCGCGGGAAGCTACCAAATAGCAGTGTATAGCGCGGAAGTCAAACGTATGCTAACCTGACCTGACCTAACCTAACCTAACCAAACGTGGAATAACAAAATCTAACTTGCCGAGGCCTCTATTGCAGGCCTCCCCAGAGCAAAGCAGAACGCACTAGAGAACAGTTGAGCGCAGAAATCCCCGAACAGCAGTGTATAACAGAGAGGTCAATGCCAACCTAACCTAACACAACCCTACATAACCTGACCAAACGTAAACTAACCCAGCCTACCGTGCTGCGACCGCAATTCTTGGCCTCCCCAAGGTCGAGCAGCGTACGGTTGTGCAACAAAAAGCGCAGAATCCTACCGGACAGCAGTGTATATCTCAAAAGACAACGTCAACCTATCTCAACCTAACGAAACGTAACATAAGCAGACGTAACGTAACCCAAACTGACGTGCACGAAAACTATTGCTGGCCTCACTAGAGCTACGCAGAGTGTAACAGAGCAATTTAGAACGCTGAAATCGTCCGAATAGCAGTGTATAGCAAAAAAGTAGGCTATATCCTAAACTAACTTAACCTAACCTAACATAATCAAACGTAACCGATCCCAACCTAACGTGCCTAGCCCACAATTGCTGGCCTCGCCACCACCAAGCAGAAAATATTAGAGCATAGTGGAGGGCAGATGTCCATTGTATGGCAGTGTATAGCGCGCAAGTCAAAGATATCCTAACCACACCCAAACTAACGTAACCTAACCGAACGTAACATAACACAACCTAACGTGCCGCGACCACAATTTCAATCATTCCGGGATCAAAGCAGGGAATATTAGGTCACAGTAGAGCGCAGCAACCCACGGAATAGCAATGCATAGCACAGAAGTCAGAGCTACCATCTCCTAACGTAACCAAGCGTAACATAACCGAATGCAGCCTAGCACAACCTAACGTGCCGGGACCACTATTTCTGGCCTGGCCGGCGCAAATCAGAGCATACTTGAGCACACTAGAGCGCAGAACTCCACGGAATAGCTGTGCACAACATAAAAGTCAATGTTATCCTCTCCCAACCTCACAAAACTTAACATAGCCAGACGCTACATATCCCAAACTATCGTGCCGAGACCACTATTGCTGGCTTCGAGAGAGCCAAGCAGAACATATTATGCAAGAGTGGAGTGCAGAAATCCATAGTGTCGCTGTGTATAGCGGAAAATGCAAAGCTATAAAAACATGATCCGGACCAACGTAACGTAACCGAACGAAGCCTAACTCAAGCGATCGCGATAATTACACTGGTCATGGCATCCCCAGAGTCCAGCAGATTATAGTACAGCAATGTAGAGCGTAGAAGTCCATGGAATAGCAGCGATCTTAGCACAAAGTACAACTCCATCCTATCACAACCTATCCAAACGTCGCCTAACATAGCCTGACGTGCCGAGATCACTATCGATGGACTGCCTAGAGGCAAGCAGAATATACAAGAGCACAGAAGAGCGCAGAAATCCACCGGATAGCAGGTATGGCACGAAAGTCACAGCTGTCCTAGCCTAACCTAACGAAACGTAGCATAACCAATCGTAGCCAAGCCACACCTAACCACCCTACAACACAGTTCTTGACCTCCACAGAGCCGAGCAGCAGATATCACAGCTCTGCAGATCACAGAAATCCCCGGAGTTGCAGTGTAAAGCACAAAAGTCAAGGATAACCACATCAAGCATCATCTAACCGGACCCAACCAAACGTAGCCTAATACAGCATAATGTGTCGAGACCACTACAACTGCCCTTTCCCAGAACCAAGCAGAACATATCTGCTCACAGTGGAGCGCAGAAATCCGTCGAATAGCGGAGAACAACACAAAAGTCAAATATACTCTCTCCAAACCAGACCAAACATACCATAACCAAACGCAGCCTAACTCAGCCTAGCGCGCAGCGACCACCATTGAGGGCCTCCCCAGTGATAAGCAGAACAAATCAAAGCTCAGTCTAGCGCGGAAGTACTCCGAATAGCAGTGTATAGCAGAAAAGTCAGTTCTATCCTCTCCTGCCCAGATCAGGCGTAACATAACACAACCTAGCGTGCCGAGGCCACCATTGCTTGGCTCCCCAGCACAAAGCAGAACATATTAGAGCGCAGTAGAGCACACAAATCCACAGTATAGCAGTGTACAGCAGAAAAGTCATAGTAATCCTGTCCTAGCCCAACCAAACGTAACATAACCGAACGGAAACTTACTTAAATTAACGTGCCTACTCCTCTATCGCTGACCACCCCAGTACCAAGTAGAATACACCGGAGCACATTGGAGTGCAGAAATCCGCCGCATTGTATTGTATAGAAGAAAAGTAAGAGATATGCTAAATTGACCTGAGCTAGCCTAACCTAACCAAGCGTGACCAACCCCAACCTAACGTACCTAGCCAACTTTTGCTGGACTCCACATCGCCAAGCAGGGCATGTTAGGGGACAGTAGAGTGCACATGTTCATAGAATGGCAGTGTACAGCACAAAAGTCAAGGCCATTCTGACCGAACTCATCCTAATCTTACATATCGATACGAAACCTTACCCAGCCAAGCGTGCCAGGACCACTATTGCTGTCCTCCACAGAGGCAAGCAGATGCTAGTATAGCAACGCAGAGCACAGGTATCGACCGAATTGCCGTATATAGCTCAAAAGTCAAAGCAATTCCAACCAAGCTTAGCCTTACGTAACCTAACCAAACGTAACCAAACTGAACATAGCGATCACAGACCACAATTGGAGGCCACCGCAGGTCCAATCAGAACATATTACAGCACAGTAAAGCGCAGAGATCTACCGTATAGCAGTGCATAGCACAAAAGTCAATGTGACCCTGTTCTAACCTAACCAAACGTGACGTAACCAAACGCAACCTAACTATTCCTATCGTGCGGAGACCATTATTGCTTCCCTCCGCAGAGACAAGCAGAACATTTTATGGGAGAGTAGAGCGCAGACGTCCATAGAATCGCAGTGCATAGCATAATAGTCGAAGCTAACCTATGCTAGCAAATTCAAACGTGACTTGCCCGAACGTTGCATAACTAAACATAATGCGCCGAGACCGCAATTATCTGCATCTCCAGAGCCAAGCAGAACATACTAGAGCTCAGTAGAGCGCAGAAATCCACCGACGGTCAGTTTATACCGTGAAAGGCAAAGCTATCCAAACCTAAGAGGAGTTAACATGACATAACCAAACGTAGCACAACACAACCTAACGAGCGGAGACCACAATTACTGGCCTCCCCCAAGACGAACAGAGTATTGTAAAGCAACGCATGATGCACAAGCACAAGGAGCGTTGGTCTATAGGACAAAAGTCAAAGCTACAATTTCCTTACCTAACAAATCGTGACTTTACCTAGCTTAGCCTAACAAGACCTATCGTGCCACGACCACTGTTGCTGGTCTCCCCAGGGAAGAGCAGGGTATAGTAGAGCTATGTAGAGCGTGGGAATACCCGATCAGCGGTGTACAGCAAAAAAGACAAAGCTATGCTGTCCTAACCTTTCCAATCGCAATATAAGCAAACGCAGCATAACAGAACCCATCGCGCATCGACCAGTATTTCTGGCCTCCCTGGAGTGGAGCAGAGTATAGCAGAGCCAAGTATCGCGCAGAAAGCCACCAAATAGCATTGTATAGCATAAAAGCGAAAGAAATCCAGACCAAACAGGACATAACCAAACCTAACAAACCGTAGACAGAACAAACCTAACGAACAGAGACCTATATTTCTGGCCTCACCAGGGCCAAGCAGAACACGTTAGAGCACAGTAGAACGCCGAAATTCACCGAATAGCAGGGTATAGCACAACAGTCAAAGCCACCCAATCCAAACATAACCAAACCTAACGAATCCGAACGTAACCCAGCTGAACCAAACGTGCCGCAACCACTATTGCTGGCTTCCCCGGAAGCAAGCAGATTATGACAGAGCACAGTAGAGCACTGAAGTCCATATAATGTCAGTGCTGAACACATACGCCAAAGCTATCCTTAACAAACCCAATGTAACCTAACCTAACAAAACGTAATCCAGCTAAACCTATCGCGCCGTGGCCAGCATTGCTGACCTCCACAGAGACAAGCCTAGGATAATATAGGAGAGCAGAGCGCAGAAATCCATAGAACCGCAGTGCACCGCAGAACAGTCGAAGCTATGCGAAACTAACCAACGCTAATGCAACCTGACCAAACGTACCCTATCAAAACCCGACGTGCCGAGACAACTATTAGTGGCTTCCCGAGAGCCAAGTAGTACATGCTAGAGCTCATTAGAGCGTAGAAATCTACCGAATATCAGTGTATGCCACGAAAGGCATAGTTATCGAAAGATAACCCAAGCAAACATAACCTAACGTGACTAGTCCTCTATTCCTGACCTCCATGGAGCAAATCAAAATATCCTATAGCGCTGTAGAGCGCTGAGGTCAACCGAATAGCAGTGTATATCTCATTATTCAAAGATATCAGCTCCTAACCTAGCCAACCGTAACATAGCCAAACGTAACCTGACACAACCTAACGTGCCGCGACCACGATTGCTGGCCTCCCCAGAGCCGAGCAGAATACAGTAGAGCACAGCACATCGTACAAATCCATCGAATATCAGTTCACACCACGAAATTCGCGTCTACACAAAGTCAACCCAAACAAACGTAACGAAACCAAACGTAGAATAACACAAAGTAACAGGCAGATACCACCTTTACTGGCCACCCCAGGGTTGAGCAGAGGATAGTAGAGCAACGTAGAGCGTGGAAATCCACCGAGTAGCAGTGAAGAGCGCAAAAGCCAAAAGCATCCTATCCTAACCTGACCAAAGCTAACCTAACCCAACGTAGAATAAGTAATCTGACGAGCCGAGACCTGCATTGCTGGCCTCCCCAGAGGCATGCAGAAAATATTAAAGGGCTGTAGAGCCCAGAAATCTACCTAATAGCAGTGCATAACGCAAAAGTCAAAGCCATCCTTACTATACGTAAACTAACCTATCCCAACCACGTGCAACGTAAGACAACCAATCGTGCGACGACCGCTATTGCTGTTATCCCCACAGTCCAGCAGAGCACAGCGGTGCAATGAAGAGCGCAGAAATTCTCGTATAACAAAAAGTCAAAGCTACCATATAAAAACTTATTCAAGCGTAGCATAGCCAAACGTAACATGACTCAACCTAACGTGCCCAGCCCACTATTGCTGACAACCACATAGCAAGGCAGAATATACTAGAGCACAGCGGAGCGCAGAAATCCGCCGCACTGAAGTGTAAAGCACAAAGGTCGAAGGTACCATAACCTATCCGGAAATTACCTAACATAAGCAAAAGTAGCCTAACTCAACATAACGTGTCGAGGCCTTTACCGGTAACCTCTCCAGAGCCAAGCAGAATATATTAGAGCACAGTAAAGCGCAGAAATTCAACGAACAGCAGCGTATAGCACGAAAATGGAAGCCAACCTAACCAAACCTAACATAACATAACCTAACAAATCGTTACGTAACCAAAACTATAGTGCCGCGAATGGTATTGCTTGTCTCTCCACAGTCGTGTAGAGGATAGTAGGGCAATATAGAGGGTAGGAGTCCACCGGGTAGCAGTGGATAATGTAAAAGTTAAGGTTATCCTGTTCTAACCTAGCCAAGCGCAACCAAGCCAAGCGAAGCATAACACAACCTAACGTGCCGAAAGCACAATTGCCGGCCTCACCAGCGCCAAGCAGAGCATATTAGAGGAGGGTAGAGCGAAGAGGCACATAGAATGGCAGTGAGCAGCACCAAAGTCAAAGATATACTGACCTAACCCAAACAAGCCTAACCTAACCAAGCGCAACCTAACTCATCCTATCGCGCCGTGGCCACCATTCCCGGCATTCCCAGAAGAGAACAGAGAATATTAGAGCACAGTAGAGCGCAGAAATCCACCCAATATGAGTGTATAGCACAAAAGTCAAAGCCATCCTAACCAAACCTAGCATAAAGTAACCTAACCGATCGTAACCTATCCCAGCTGTCATGACGCGACCACTATTGCTGGCCTCCAGAGGGTCGAGCACAGAATAGTAGTGCAACCTAGAGTGCACAAATCCAACGAATATCTGTGCATAGCACAAAAGTTAAAGCTATCATCTGCAAAACTAGCCAATCGTAACATAAGCGAACGTTACATAGCAGAAGGTAACATGACGAGACCACTGCTGCTGCCCTCCCTAAACCAAGCTGAGCGTTTTGGAGCACGGCATAGCGCAGGTGCCCATCGAATAGCATTGTATAGAACAAAAATCAAAGCTATCCTATCCTTACCTCGCCAAGCCTTACCCAGAAAAGACGTGCCATAACTATGAGGCCTTTACCGGTAACCTCTCCAGAGCCAAGCAGAATATATTAGAGCACAGTAAAGCGCAGAAATTCAACGAACAGCAGCGTATAGCACGAAAATGGAAGCCAACCTAACCAAACCTAACATAACATAACCTAACAAATCGTTACGTAACCAAAACTATAGTGCCGCGAATGGTATTGCTTGTCTCTCCACAGTCGTGTAGAGGATAGTAGGGCAATATAGAGGGTAGGAGTCCACCGGGTAGCAGTGGATAATGTAAAAGTTAAGGTTATCCTGTTCTAACCTAGCCAAGCGCAACCAAGCCAAGCGAAGCATAACACAACCTAACGTGCCGAAAGCACAATTGCCGGCCTCACCAGCGCCAAGCAGAGCATATTAGAGGAGGGTAGAGCGAAGAGGCACATAGAATGGCAGTGAGCAGCACCAAAGTCAAAGATATACTGACCTAACCCAAACAAGCCTAACCTAACCAAGCGCAACCTAACTCATCCTATCGCGCCGTGGCCACCATTCCCGGCATTCCCAGAAGAGAACAGAGAATATTAGAGCACAGTAGAGCGCAGAAATCCACCCAATATGAGTGTATAGCACAAAAGTCAAAGCCATCCTAACCAAACCTAGCATAAAGTAACCTAACCGATCGTAACCTATCCCAGCTATCATGACGCGACCACTATTGCTGGCCTCCAGAGGGTCGAGCAGAGAATAGTAGTGCAACCTAGAGTGCACAAATCCAACGAATATCTGTGCATAGCACAAAAGTTAAAGCTATCATCTGCAAAACTAGCCAATCGTAACATAAGCGAACGTTACATAGCAGAAGGTAACATGACGAGACCACTGCTGCTGCCCTCCCTAAACCAAGCAGAGCGTTTTGGAGCACGGCATAGCGCAGGTGCCCATCGAATAGCATTGTATAGAACAAAAATCAAAGCTATCCTATCCTTACCTCGCCAAGCCTTACCCAGAAAAGACGTGCCATAACTAAAGCTAACGTGCCGCGACCACCATTCCTGGCGTCCCCAGAGACAAGCATAGTGTGGTAGCGCACAGTAGAGCGCAGAATTCCATAGAATTGCAGTGTGTAGCACAGAAGTCGAAGCTATCCCAGCCTAACCCAAAGAAACCTAACTTAACCGAGCGTAACTTATCTCAGCCTAACGTGCCGCATTCACAATTCCTGGCCAGAGACATGCGGAATTTACTAGAGGAAAGCAGGGCGCAGAAACTCATAGTATCTCAGTGTACATCAGAAGAGTCGAAGATATCCAGACCTAACACAATCCAACGTAACCTAACCTAACGTAGACAAACTCACAATAACGTCCCGCGAGCACTATTGCTGGCATGCCGAGCGTCAAGCAGGGTATGGTAAAGCAGTGTAGAGCGCGGAAATCCACTGAATAGCAGTGTATTGCACAAAAGTGAAAGCTACCCTGCCACAACCGAACAAAACGCAACTTAACCGAACGTAACGTAACTCATCCTAACGAGCCGAGAGCAAAGCTGCTGGCCTTCACATAGCCAAGCAGAATATACTGGAGCACAGCAAAGTGCGGAAATCCACCGGATAGCGGTGCATTGCACAAACGTCAATGCCATCCTAAGCAAACTTAACCTACCCTAACTTAACCAAACGAAACCAAACTCAACCGAACGTGCAATGACCGCTGCTGCTGCCGTCACCAGAGGCAAAGAGAGGCAAGTAGAGCTATGCAGGGTGCAGGTATCGAACGAATAGCAGTGTATAGCACAAAAACAAGACTGTCCTAACCAAACCTAACATAACCCAGCCAAGTCAAACGTAACCAAGCTGAACCTAACGTGTCGAGATCAATATTGCTGGTCTCCGCAGAGTGAAACAGATCATATTAGAGCACAGAGGTCCGCCGTATAGATGTGTATAGCACAAAAGGTGCAACTGTCCTATCCCTTCTTGAGCAAACGTAACGTAACCCAACGCAACCTCACTGATCCTGAGGAGCCGAGATCAGTACTGCTCCCACTCTAGAGCCAAGCAGAAAGTATTATTGGAGAGAAGAGCGCATGAATCGATAACATCGTAGTGCATAGCAGAATAGCCGTAGCTACCATATCCCAACGCAGGCAAACGTAACATACCCGAACGTACCATAGCTCTACCTATCGTGCCGAGGCCACTGTGGATTGCCCATCCAGAGCCAAGCAGAATATACTAGAGCAAAGTAGAGCGCACAAATATACCGCATCGCAGTTTATTGTAAAAGAGTCAAAGATATGGTGACCTAACCTAACCAAACGTAGCATAAACAAATGTAACCTAATTCAACCTAACGTTCATAGACGATCATTTCTGGGTTCAAAGATATGGTGACCTAACCTAACCAAACGTAGCATAAACAAATGTAACCTAATTCAACCTAATGTCCATAGACGATCATTTCTGGACTCCCTTTCGCCAGGTCAATCACATTAGAGCAGAGCAGAGCGAGGAAGTTCACTACATGGCAGTATATAGCACAAGAGTCAAAGATATCCCAAGCAAACCCAAACACACCTAATCTAACGAAATGTAACCATAAAGAAACTAACGCGCCGCGGCCACTATTGCTGCCCTCCTCAGAGCAAAGCAGAACATATTAGAGCAGAGTAGAGCGCAGGAATCCGTAGAATCGCTAAGCATTGCACAATAGTCGAAGCTACCCTGTCCTAACATATTCAAGCGTTACACAGCCGAACGTAGCAGAGCTCCACATAACGTACCGATGACACTATCGCTTGCACCTCCAGATCCTAGCAGAATACATTAGAACAAAGGAGAGCGCAGTAATCCACCGCATTGCAGTGTAGAGCACAAAAGACAAAGGTATCCTACCATAATCCTAGCTAACATAACCTATCCTGACATAAAAGGTCTCAACCTAACGAGCCTAGACCACTACTGCTGGTCACCCCAACGCAAAGCAGTGCATATTAGAGGAGAGTAGAGCCCAGAAGTCCATAGAATGTCGGTGCATAGCATAAAAGTCAAAGATCTCCGAAACGAACACAAAGAAACCTTACCTAACCAAACGTAGCTTAACCCAACCTAACGCACCGCAGCCACAACTGCTGGCATGTCGAGTGCAATGAGGGGAATATTTGATCTGAGTAGAGCGTAGAAATCCACTAAATAACTGCGTATTGCACAAAAATGGAAGCTATACTAACCAAACATAACCGACCCAAGCATAACCAAGCGCAACATGACACAACCTAAAGTGCCGCGACCACAATACCAGGCGTTCCCAGAGAAAAGTAGAGTGTGATGCAGCACTGTAGAGCGCTGAAGTCCAGAGAATAGCAGTGTGTAGCACAAATGTCAAATCTAACCCAACCTAACCAAACATAACTTAACCGAAACAAACGCAATCGAACAGAACATAACGTGCCGCGACCACAATTGCTGGCCTCCCGAGAGTAGAGCAGCGTATAGTAGAGCAATGTAGATCGCAGGAATCAGCCGGAGTGCAGTGTTCAGCACAAAAGTCTAAGCTACCCTATCCTTACGTAACCATACGGAATATAACCAAACGCACCATAACTAAGCCTAACGCGCCTAGAAAACTATTGCTCGCCTGCCCAAGGTGAAGCAGAACGTATTAGAGGAGAGTGGAGCGCAGAACTTCATTAAACTTTAGTTTGTAGCACAAAAGTCAAAGAAATCATAACCTAACCCAAACAAGTCCAACCGACCCGAAAGTAACATAACACAAGCTATCGCGCCGAGATCACTGTCGCTGCCCTCCTCAGAGCAAAGCAGAACATATTAAAGGTGAGTAGAGCACTGAGATCCACAGAATCGCAGTGCATAGCACAATAGTCGAAGCTACCATATTCTAATATAACCAAACGTAGCATGTCCGAACGTAGCCCAGATCTAACTAACGGGCCGAGACAACTATTGATTGCCCCTCCAGATCAAAGCAGAACATATTAGAGCAAAGTAGAGCGCAAGAATACACCGCATTGCAGTGTATAGCACATAGGTCAAAGGTATCCTAACCTAATCTATGCTACCGTAACCCAACCAATAGTAACGTAAGTACACCGAACGCGCCACGGCTACTATTTCTGGCCTCCCCAAAGCAAAGCAGGGCATATTAGGGCACTGCAGGTGGCCGGGATTCACACAATTACTGTGACAGCACGAAAGTCAAAGCTATCCTAGCCAAACTTAAGCCAATCCGAACTAACCGAACATAACCTGACTCTACATAACGTGTCACGACCGCTATTTCTGGTGTCCCGAGAGTCGTGGAGAGAATAGTGGAGCATGGTAGTGCGCAGGAATCCATAGAATCGCAGTGCATATCGCAGTAGTCGAAGCTACCTTATCCTAACGCAGCCAAACGTAACATAACCGAATGTAGCGAAGCTCTACCTATTGTGACGCGGCCACTATCGCTAGCCTCACCGGAACAAAGCAGAGAATATTAGATCACAGTGAAGCGCAGAAATGCACCGAATAGCAGTGTATAGCAAAAAGTCGAAGCCATGCCAACAAAACCAGGAATATCCTAACATAACCAAATGTAGAATAACTATACCTAACAGGACGGGACCTCTATTACTGACCTCCGCAGGGCCAAGCCGAACATATTAGAGCACAATAGAGCGCAGAAATCCACCGAATAACGGTGTGTGGCACAAGAGTCAAAGTAATTCTACCCTATCTTAGCCAAACGGAGCATAAACGTACACAACGTACCTCAGCCTAACGTGCCGAGACACACTACCGCTGGCCTCCACATATTAAGCAGAATATGCTATATCTCAGTAGAGCGTAGAAATCCACCGTATAGCAGTTTATAGCACAAAAGGCAAAGCCATCCCAGCCCAACTTATTCTAACCCAAGTAAATCGAAAATATCATTGTAGAACCAAACGTGCCACCACCGCTGTTGCTGGCCTCCCAGAGCGAAGCGGAACACGTTAGAGCGCAGTAGGGCACAGAAAACGACCGTATAACGGTGTACAGCACAGAAGTCAAAGCTGTTCTATCCTATCCTGGCCAAACGTATCGTAACCAATCGTAACATATCCCATGCTGACGTGCCGAGACCACTATTACTGACCTCCCCAGAGGCAAGCAGAACACATTAGAGCACAGCAGGGCGCTGATGTCCACCGAATAGCAGTGTATAGCACAAAAGTCAAAGCTATCCGATCGTAACATCTCCAAACCTTACCTAGCTAAACGTACCACGACTCAACCTAACGTTCCGCGACTACAATTCCAGGCGTCCCCGGATGCAAGCAGAGAGTGATAGCGCAAAGTGGTGCGCAGAAGTCCATATAATTGCAGTGCATATCACAAAAGTCAAAGGTAACCTATCCTACCCTGTCCAAACGTAACGCAACCAAACGTAGCCTAACACGACCTATCGCACCGCGGCCACAGTTCCAGACACCCCAGAGCAAAGCAGAACATATTACATCACAGTAACGCGCAGAAATGCACCGAATTGCATTGCACAGCAGAAAAGTCAAAGCATCCCTTGTCAAACCGCACCTAACCTTACCTAACCAAGCGTAACGTAACTAAGCCTAACGAGCTGCGGCCACCATATCTAGTCTCCACAGATCAAAGCAGGGCATACCAGTGCACGGTAGAGGGCAGGAAAGCACCGAATATCAGTGCATAGCGAGAAAGTCAATACTACCATATACAAACTTATCGTTACCTATCCTAACCGAACGTAACATATCTCAACCTACCGTGTCGCGAACACCATTGCTGGTCTCCACAGAGTCAAGCAGAGTACAGCAGCGCGATGCAAAGCACAGAAATCCACCGGATAGCAGTACAAAGCACAAAAGTCAAAGCCACCCTAATCAAACTTATACTAACCTAACCATGCCTAACGTAGTATAGCTGAACCAAACGTGCCTCGGCCATTATTGCTGGCCTCCCCGACAACAAACACTACATATTTGTGCACAGTAGAGCGCAGAAATCCACCCAAGGGCAGTGTATGGCACAAAAAGTAAAGGTATCCTTTCCAAACCGAACCAATCGTATCATAGCCGAATGTAGCTCAGCACAGAGTAACATGCCGACACCACAGTTGCTGTCCTCCCCAAGCCACGCCGAGCATGTTAGAGCGCGGCAGAGCGCAGAGAGCCAAAGATAACCCAAACTGCCTCAAACGAGCTTAACCTAACCAAACAAAGAATGGCTAAACGTAATGAGACGAGACACCTTTTGCTGGCCTCCCCGGAGCCAAGCAGAACATATCAGAGCCGACTAGATCGCTAAAATACAACGAACGGCAGTGTGTAACACAAAAGTCAAAGCCATCCGAACCAAACCTATCCAATCCTAGCCTAAGCAAACGTAAGCTAGCACAACCGATTGTGCGGCGACCGCAAATGCTGGCCTCCCCAGAGTCGAGTAGAGTACAGTAGAGCAACGTAGAGCGCCGGTACCCTCCGAATGGCAGTGTACAGCACAAACGTCATAGTGGTCCTATCCCGTCCTTACCAAGCGCAACATAGGCAAACGTTACATAACAAAGCCTATCGTGCCTAGACCACCATTGCCGGCCTCCCCATAGCCAAGCAGAACGTATTAGCGGAAGGTGGAGCGCAGAAGCCAATAGAATGGGAATGTATGGCAGAATAGTCAAAGCTATCCTGCCCTAACCAGGACTACCCAAACCTAACGAAGCGTAACATAACTCAAACAAACGTGCCGCGACCACTACTGCTGACGTCCCCACAGGCAAGCATACGCTAGAAGTGCAATGCAGTGCACTGGTATCGACCGGATAGCAGTGTATAGCACATGTGTCAAAGATATACTAACCAAACCTTTCCGAATCTAGCCAAGCAATCAGTAACGTGACTCAACCGTGCGTGGCGAAACCACGATTGCTGGCCACCCCACAGCAGAGCAGAATTTACTGGAGCACAGTAGAGCGCAAGAAACCACTGCATTTCTGTGTGTAGCACATGGGTGGAAGATATCCTAACGCAACATGTCCAAGCTGAACCTCACCAAGCGCAGAACAACTAAACATAAGTTGCAGAGAATACAATTGCTGGTCTACCCAGAGGCAAGCAGACCATATTAGAGCAATGTGGAGTTCAGTAATCCGCCGTATAGCGGTGTATAGCACAAAAGACAAGGCTACCATATCCTAACCTAACCAAAGGTAACATAACCAAACGTACCCTAACTGGACGTATCGTGACGAGGCTGCCGTTGCTGGCATCCCCAGAGCCAAGCAGAGCATATTTGAGTAACGTAGAGCGCTCAAAACCAACGAGCAGCAGTGTTTAGCCCGAGAGTCAATGCTATCCCATCCTAACCTAACCAAACGTGATATAACCAAACGTAATCTAGATAAAACTTACGTGCAGCGACCACTACAGCTGCCCTCCCCAGAGACAAGCAGAACAGACTAGAACATAGAGGAGCGCAGAAATCCACCGAATTGCAGTGCATAGCACAAAAGTAAAAGATATTCTATCCAAACATAGCCTAACCTTACCAAACTAAACGCAACATAACTAGACCTAACACATAGCGGCCGCTCTTTCTGGCCTCCACAGAGCAAAGCAGAGCATATTAGGGCACAGCAGAGTGGAGAAATCCACCCAAAAGCAGTATGTAGCATAAAAGTTAAAGGTACCCTACCCCAGCCTATCGCAACTGCACCAAGCGTAACCAAGCTCAACCTAACGTGCCGCCATCACTATTGCTGGCCTCCACAGATTCAAGCGGAACACTTTAGAGGAGAGTAGAATGCAGAGATCCATATAATCGCAGTGTCTGTCAGAAAGGTCAAAGCTACTTAAGCCTAACCGAAACATACATTACATAGCCAAACATAGCCTAACTCCTCCTAAGGTGCGTAGACAGCTATTGATGCCCTCCCGAGAGCCGAGCAGGACATACTATAGCATAGTAGAGCGCAGAAAATGCAGAAGTCCACCGAATAGCGGTGTATAGCACAAAAGTTGGAGCTCTCCAATACTGACCTAACTAATCGTGACATTACCATGCGTAGCATAAAACATCCTATCGTGTCATGACTACTATTGCTGGCTTCCCCAGAGCCGAGCAGGATATAGTAGAGCGCAGTAGAGCGCAGAAAGCAAGCAAATAGCAAAGTATCACACAGAAGTAAAAGATACCCTGACATAATCAGACAAACCTAACCTAAGCAAACGTGATATGACTCAACCTAAGGCGCAGTGGCCAGCATCGCTAGCCTCCTCAGAGCCAGGTAGAACATAGTAGGGGGAACTAGAGCGCACGAATACACAAGAATGCAGTGCGCAGCACAAAAGTCGAAGCTACCCTTGCCTAACTGAACGTAACCTAACAAAACCAAACATAATCTAACTCTACACAACGTGCCACGGCCGCTATTGCTGGCCTCCACAGATCCAAGCAGATGCCGGTAGAGCAATTCAGCGAACAGATATGGACAGAATTACAGAGTATAGCACAAAAGTCAAGACTACCCTATCACAACCTAGCCAGACGTGACGTAACCAAACGTAACACAACTATTCCCAACGTGCTGAGGCTTCTATTGCTTCCGTCGACAGGGACAAGCAGAACATGTTAGAGGAGAGTAAAGAGCATAAGTCCACATCGTCGCAGTGTATAGCATAATAGTCGAAGCTACCCTATCCTGACATAGCCAAACGTAACATAACCGAAGGCAGTTTAACGCATCTTAACGAGACGGGACCACTATTGCTTGCCTCCCCACGGCCAAGCAGAATCTACTAGAGCAGAGTAGAGCGCAGTAATCCACCGTATTGCAGAGTGTGGCCCAAAAGTCAAAGATATCATGTGCTAACCTGTCCTAATCTAGCCTAACCTAACGTAGCCTAACTAAACTTAACGCGAGGAGGATACTATCTCTGGCCTCCCCAGAGACAAGCAGAGCATATTAGAGGAATGTAGAGCGCACGAATCCACGGAACAGCGGTGTATAGCGTAAAAGTCAAATCTATCCTCTCCTAACCTAACCAAACGTGTCATAACCTAAAATTTCCTATACCCAACCTTACTTGCGAGACCACCACTGCTGGCCTCCCCAGCGCAAAGCAGGGTACAATGGAGGCGAGCAGAGCGCAGCGGTCCATAGAATGGCAGTGTATAACACGAAAGTCAAAGATATTCTAACCCAAGACATGCAAACCAAACCTAACCAGACTGTACATAACACAACTTAACGCGCCGCGGAGACTATTTCTGGATTTCCCAGAAAGAAGTAGGAAGAACTAGGTCACAGTAGAGCGCAGAAATCTACCGAAAAGCAGTGCACAGCACAAAAAACAAAGCAACCATGGCCTAACATGACCGAACGTAGCAAAGCCAAATGAAACATGACACAACATAGCGTGCCCAGACCACTATTGCTGACCACCCTAGGGCAAAGCAGAATATACTGGAGCACAGTGGAGAGCACATATACGCCGCGCTGAAATGTGAAGCACAATGGTCGAAGGTACCGTATGCTAGCCGGATATAACCTAAACTAAACAAACGTAGCATAATTCAACCTAACGCCCCGAGACCACTAATGCTGGCTTCCAAGGCGCCATGAAGAGCATATTAGGGCACAGTAGAGAGCAGAGATCCACCTAGTGGCAGTGCAGGGCACATAAGGCCGAGCTATCCTATCCTAACAAAACCAAACGTAACGTAAGCGGACGTAACGTAACCCAAACTGACGTGCCAGGACCGCTGCTGCTGACCTCACTAGAGCAAAGCAGATTGTAGCAGAGCAATATAGTACGAGGAAATCGTCCGAAAAGCGGTGTGTAGCGCAAAAGTCAAAGGCATCCTTACCAAACGTAGACAAACATAGCCTAACCAAGCGTAACATAACTCAACCTAACGTGCCGCGAGCAGCATTCCTGGCGCCCACAGAGGTAAGCAGAGTGTGGTAGAGCAAAGACGTGCGCAGAAGTTCGTAGAACAGTAGTGTATAGCACAAAACTCAAAGATACCCATTCCTTTCCTGAACTAACATTATCTAACCAAACGTACCCTAACTCAACATAACGTGCCGATACCACAATAGTTGGCCTCCCCGAAGCCAAGCAAAACATACCACATCACCGTAAAGCGCACAAGTCCAACGAAAATCTGTGTACGGCACAAAAGTCAAAGCTACACTACCCCAACCTAACCGAACCTAGCGTATCCTAGTGTAACCGAACTCAAGCTGACGTGTCGAAGACACTACCTTTGGCCTCCCCAGACACAAGCAGAACATACTAAAGCACAGCAGATCTCAGAAATCCACCGATTGGCAGGGTATAGCGCAAATACCATACCCATCGTGCCCTAACTTAGCCAAACGTAACGTAACGAAACATAACATAACACAAACTAACGTGCTGAGACCAAAATTGCTGGCCTCGCAACATCCATGCAGAGAGCATTAGGGCAGTGTAGAGTGCAGAAGGCCACCGAATAGCAGTGTATATCACGAAAGTCAAAGGTATACTACCCTGACATATACAATTGTCACAAAACCAAGCGTAACATGCCTCAAGCCAACGTGCCGAGACCACTGTTGCTGGCATCTACGGACCCAAGCAGAGAAAATTAGAGCTCAGAAGAGCGCAGAAGCCCACCGAATGGCCGTGTATAGCACAAATGTCGAAGCTATCCTTTCCTAACCTAGCCAAGCGTAACGTATCTAAATGAATCACAACTCATCCTAACGTGACGAGGCCTCTATCGCTGCCCTACCCAGAACCAAGCAGAACAGTTTAGTGGAGAATGGAGCGCCGGATTCCATAGAATCGCGGTGTATAGCAGAAGGGTCAAAGCTATCCGAACCTAACCCACCAAACGTAATATAATCAAACATAGCCTCACTCAACATAACGTGCTGCAGCCGCTATTCCTGGCCTTGCCAGGGGCATGCAGAATATTGTAGAGAACAGCAGAGCCTAGAAATCCACCGAATAGCATTGTATGGTACGAAACCCAATGCTATCCAGACCGAAACTAGCATAACCTAGCCTAACCGAACCTAACATGACACAACTTCACGTGTCGAGACAACAATTGCTGGCATCCACGGATACAAGCAGAGCGTATTAGATCACGGTAGAGCGCAGATAACCGCCGAATAGCGGTGTATTGCACAAAAGGCAAAGCTATCCAGGCCTAACTTAACCAAAAGTAACGTAGCCGAACGTAACCAAACTCCACCCAAAGTGCCGAAACCAGTATTGCAGGCAACCCCAGAGCCAGGCAGGAGGTATTAGAGCACAGCAGACCGCAGGAATCCACCGAATAGAAGTGTATAGGGCAATGGTCAAATATAATGTATCCTATCCTTGCCAAACCTGACGAGGGCAAGGGTAACATAACTCAACCTAACGTGCCGAGAACACTGTTGCTGGCGTCCACAAATTCAAGCAGAATATATTAGAGGAGAGCAGAGCACAGAAATCCGTAGGATATCGCTGCATATCACAAAAGTCAAATATACCCTGTCCCAACCTAACCGAACGTAACCGAAATGAAGCTAAAGTATCGAGGACTCTACTGCTGACATCCCCAGATACAAGCAGAACATACTGGAGCACAGCAGACCGCAGAAATCCACCGAATAGCAGTGTACAGCACAAACGTCAAAGCAACCCCATCCTAACCTAGCCGATCGTAACATAACCTAACGAACCATAATTCAACCTAACGTGCCGAGACGATCACCGTTGGCCTCGCCAAGGCAAAAGCAGAATACGGTACAGCACAGTCGATCGCAGAAATGCAACGAGCAACCGTGTATAGCACGAAAGTCAAATCTATCGGGACCGAAATGAGCATGACGAAACGTAACCGAGCGTATCATAACTTAACCCAATGAGACGAGACGTTTATTGCCACCATCACCGGAGCCAAGCATAATATACATAAGAAAGGTAGAGCAAAGAAATCCGCCTCAATGCGGTATTCAGCACAAAAGTCAAAGATACACAATCCTTACCTGAGCTTACCTAATCTAAACGAACGTTGCCTGCCTCAACATAGCATTGGAGACCCATATTGCTGGCCTGCCCAGAGCCAAGAAGAGCATGCTACAGCACACTAGAATGCAGAAATATATGGAACAATTCTGTGTAGCACAAACGTAAATGCTATCCTTTCCTATCCTAGCAATACGCACCTGAACCAAACGTAACATAACTAAACTTAACGTGACAGGAAGGCTATTGCTTCCCTTCCAAGTGACAAGCAGATCATACTACAGGAGAGTAGAGCGCAGAAATCCATAGAAGAGCAGTGTACAGCACAAAGGTCAAAGATTTCCTATCCTAGCCTAATAAGTCGTAACATGACCAAACGTAACTTAACTAATACCAATGTGCCGTGACCACTATTGCTGCCCCCCTTGGCCGAGTAAGACATATTAGTGTAACATGGAGCACAGAAATCCATGGAACCGCAGTGTCATGAAGAATAGTCAATGCAAATATTACCGAACCTAACGTGACCTCACTTAAACAAACGTAAGCTAACCTAACCTAACGCGCCGTGACCACTATTGCTGGTCACCCCAGGGACAAGGAGGACATATTAGAGAACAATAGAACGCAGTAATCCACCGAATATCAGTGTGTAGCAAGAAAGTCGAGGATATCCTGTCCTAACATTACCAATCGTCATATATCCAAACCTGACATATCTCAAACCAACGTGCCGAGGCGACTTTTGCTGGCATCCCGAGGGTCAAACAGAATGCACCAGAGCACAGTGGAGCCCATAAATCCGCAGAACAACAGTGTAAACCATGAGAGTCAAAGCTGCCCTTACAAAACTTGACAAAACCCAACCAAACCAGACGTAACATAACCCAGCCTAGCGTGCCTAAACTACTATTGCTGTGTTCCCGAGAGCCAAGCAGAACAGGCTAGGGGAGAGGGGAATACCAAAGTCCATAGAATCGCAGTGTAATACAGAAAAGTTATAGCTACACGAACCTATCCCAACCAAAGGTAGAAAGTCCGAACGTATCCTAACTAAGCATAACGTGCCGCAACAGCTACTGCTGGCCTCGCCAGGGCTAAGCAGAATATGGTAGGACACACTAGAGCGCAGAAACCCACGGAATCGCAGTGTATAGCACAAAAGACAAAGCTATCCATTCCTAACCTAACCAACCGTAACGTAACCAAACGTAATTTATCTCAACCTAACGAGATGAGAAATCAATTTCTGCCCTCCACAGAGCCAAGCAGAACATATTAGCATACAATAGAGGGCAGAAGTCCATAGAATAACAGGGTAAAGCACGGGAGTCAAAGCTGCGCATACCAAACTTACCATAACCTATCAAAGGCAAACGAAACACAATACAGCCTAGAGTGCTGAGGCATCTACTGCTGCCCTCCCCAGTGTAAGAAGATCGTATTATAAGAGGGTAGAACGCAGAGATGCATAGCATAGCAGTGTACTGCACAAAAGTCAGAGCTGCACTATCCAAACCTAACCAAACGTAACATAACCAAACGTAACCGAACTAAAGCTAGCATGCCGAGGATAATACTTCTGGCCTCCACGCACCCAAGCAGAAGGTGCTGGAGCAAAGTAGGGCGCAGAAATCCACCGTACAGCTGTGAACAGCACAAAAGTTAAACATATCCTATCCTAATCTCTCCAGTCTTAACATAACCAAACGTAACCTAACTCAATCTAACGTGACGCGACCACTGTTGCTGGCCTCCCCAGAGACGAGCAGCACATGCTAGAGGAGACCAGGGCACAGAAATCCATAGAATCGCTCTGTATAGCAGAAAAGTCAAAGATATCCGAACATAACCCGAAATAGCATAACCTAAGCAAGCGTAGCCCAAAGAAAAGTAACGAGACGCGACCGCTATTGCGGGCCTCCACATGGCTAGGCAGAACAGGGTACAGCACAGTGCAGCGCAGAAATCCACCGAATAACAGTGAACAGAACGAAAGTGTAAGTTACCCTTGCCGAACTTAACGTAACCTGTTGCAACCAAACGTAACCGAACACAAGCTAGCGTGCCGAGACCATTATTGTTGGCCTCACGGTGGCAAAGGGAATATAATAGAGCGCAGTGGAAACAGAAATCCGCCGAATAGCAGTGTATTGCTCAAATGTCGAAGCTATCCTAACCAAACGTAACGTAAGCAAATGCAACATAACCAAACCTAACGGGACGAGACGCCTATTGCTGCCCTTCCCAGAGACAAGCAGAACATATTGGAGGGGAGTGGATTGCAGAAAACCATAAACTGGGAGTCTATAGCGCAATAGCCAAAGCTACCCTGTCCTGAACTAACCAAGCGTTACATAAACGAACGTGACCGATGTAAACTTTAGGCGCCGAGAAAACTACTGCTGGCCTCCACTGAGCCAAGCATAATATAATAGAGCCCCGCAGAGCGCAGAAATCCACCGATTAGCAGTGTATAGCACGAAGGTCAAAGCTGTCCTGCCCTAACCTGGCCAAACGTAGTGTAACCGAACATGCCATAACATAGCCTAACGTGCCAGGGCCACAATTGCTGGCCTCCGCAGATTCAAGCAGAGCGTGTTAGGGCAACGTAAACTGCAGAAATTCACCGAAAAGGAGTGCATAGTACGAAAGTGAAAGATATCCTACACTAACGTATACAATTGTCACATCGCCAAAGGTAAAGTATCGCAACCCCACGCGCAGTGACCTCTGCTGTTGGCATCCCCAGGGACAAGCAGGATGTAGTAGAGGGAAATAAATGGCAGGACTACGCCGAATAACGTTGTCGAGCACGAAAATCACAGCTGCACTTACCGAAACTTACATAACATAGCCAAACCGAACGAAACATAAAGCAACCTAACGTGCCGAGACCACTACTGCTGGCCTCTGCAGGCGAGAAGAAAATATTAGAGCACAGCAGAGGGCAGAAGTCGACCGATTATCATTGTATTGCACAAAAGTAAAAGTGAACCCATCCTAACCTAACCAAACGTAAAGAAACCAAGCGTAGCATTACCAAAGCTAACTAGCCGAGACCACTTCCGCTGGCCATCCCAGCGCCAAGCAGAACATACTGGAGCACAATAGAGCGCCGAAATCCACCGAATGGCAGTGCAGGCACGAACGTCAAAGCTATCCTTCCCTAGCATAGTCTAGCCTGACGTAAACAAACGTAACACAACTCAACCTCACGCGTGGAGGCCACGACTGCTGGCCTCCCGAGTGCCAAGCAGAGCATATTAGGGAAGAGTAAAGCGCAGAAATTAACAGAATAGCGGTGTACTGCAGAAAGGTTAATGCTACCCTATCCTAGCCAAGCCAAATGTAACGAAACCAAGCATAACATAACTCAACCTAACGTTCAGGGACCCATATTGCTGGCCTCGCCAGAGCCAAGGAGAACATACTAGAGAACAGTGTAGCGCAGTAATGCTCCGAAGAGGGGTGTATAGCACAATGTTCGAAACTACCCTTTCCTAACCAAACCAGCGGTAACACATTCAAACGTAGCCTAATTCATCCTAATGTGTCGAGACACTGTTACCGGTCCCGCAGGTCCGAGAAGAACATATTGGAGGAGAGTAGAGAGCAGAAATCCATAGAATAGCAGCATAATGCACAAAAGTCAAAGCTACCATATCCTAACCTAACCAAACGTAACGAAACCAAACGTAACCTAAAACAATCTAACGTGGCGAGACGTCTATTGCTGCGCTCCGGAGAGCCAGGCAGAGCATATTGGAGGAGAGTGGAGCGCAGAAACCCGTAGAATAGCACTGTACATCACGAAAGACAAAGTAACCGAATCCTAACCTAGCTAATCGTAAAGTGTCAGTAGGTAACCTAGTTCAAACTAACGTGTCGATACGGCTATTGCTGGCCTTCCCGGGGACGAGCAGAATATACTAGAGAACAGTAGAGCGCAGAAGCCCGCCGTATTGCGGTGCATAACAAGGAAGTCAAACATATTCAATCCTTCCATGAACTAGCCAAATCTAGCCAAACGTTGCCTGACTCATCATAACGTGCCGAGGATACAGTTGCTGGTCTCCCCGGAGCCAATCAGAACATACTAGAGCGCAGCAGGGCGCATAAATCCTCCGATGGGTGGTGTACAGCACGAAAAGCGAAGATAGCATAACCTTACCTATCCAATCGTCACATAACCGAACGTCACATAACTCATTCTAACCTGGCGCGGCCACTATTGCTGGCCTCCCCATAGCCGAGCAGAACTTATTATAGGAGACCAGAGAACAGAAATACGTTGAATCGCAGTGTATGGCAGAGAAGTCAAAGATAACCGAGCCCAACCCAAACGAACCTAACCTAGCCAAAGGTAGCCTTGCTCAACATAGTGTGCCGCGACCACTATCGCTGGCGTCCACAGGGATAAGCAGAACTTAGTAGAGCACGGTAGAGCGCAGAAGTCCAGCGCATATGTGTGTATTGCACTGTGGTCATAGCTATCGTTACCGCACTTAACTTCACCTAACCTAGCCAAACGTAACCAAACTAGACCTAGTGTGCGGAGACCAATATTCCTGGCACCACCAGAGCCAAGGAGATTGTATTAGAGCACACTGGAGCTGAGATTCACACAATAGCAGCGTATAGCAGAGAAGTCAAAGCTATCCTGTCCTATCCTAGCCAAATGTAACATAACACAGTCTAACGTGACCAGACATCTATTTCTGCCATTCCCAAAGCCAAGCAGAACATATCAGAGGAGAGGAGAGCTCAGAGATACATAGAATAGCAGTCTATGGCACAAAATACAGGCTACCCTGTCCTAACTTAACCAAACGTAACATAACCGAATGTAAGGGAACATATGCTAGCGTGCCGAGGACACTACTGCTTGCCTCCACAGAACCAAAGAGAACATACTATACCACAGTATAGCGCAGAAATGCATCGAATAGCAGTGTATAGGACAAAAGTATAAGATACCTTCTCCTACTCTAACCAACGGTAACTTAACGAAACGTAATATATTTCAACCTAATGTGCCAAGACCACTGTAGCCGGCCTCCACACAGCGTAACAGAACATGTTGGAGGAGAGTAGAGCGCAGAAATAGATAGAGCAACAGTATATAGCAGAAGGTCGGAGCCAACCTATCCTAATCATACCAAAAGTGGCGTAACTGAACGTGACCTAAAACGACCTAACGTAATCGAACTCAACCTAGTGTGCCGAGACCTATATTGCTGGCCTCCCCAGAACCAGTGAGAACATATTGGAGCACAGTAGAACCCAGAAATCCGCCGCATTGCAGTGCATAGGAAAAAAGTCGAAGACAGCCAAACCTCAGCTCAAACAACCTAAACTAACCAAACGTAGACTGACACAACATAACGTGCCGAGGCCACAACCGGTAGCCTCCACAGAGCCAAGCAGAACATACTATAGTCCTGTAGAGCGCAGAAGCCCACGGAGGAGCAGCTAAATGTGAAAAAATCAAAGCGAGCCTTACCGAACTTAACGCTACCTAACATAACCAAACGTAACCGAA
>NW_016913487.1:0-4113 GCF_001483705.2 Eufriesea mexicana | reverse complement strand
ACCGGTAGCCTCCATAGAGCCAAGCAGAACATACTATAGTCCTGTAGAGCGCAGAAGCCCACGGAGGAGCAGCTAAATGTGAAAAAATCAAAGCGAGCCTTACCGAACTTAACGCTACCTAACATAACCAAACGTAACCGAAGACAACCTAACGTTCAGAAACCCACATTGCTGGCCTCCCCAGAGCCAAGCAGAGAGTATTGCAGCACAGTAGAGCGCAGAAATCCACCGAAAAGCAGTGTAGAGCAAAAATGTCAGTGCTGCCCTCACCGAACTTAACGTAACCTTACCTAAGCAAACGTAACCAAAGTCAACTAAACGTGCAGATGCCCATTTTGCTGACATCGCAAGAGACAAGGAGAAAATATTTGATCACAGCAGAACGCAGAAACCTACCGTGTGACAGTGTGTAGCGCAAAAGTCGAAGCTGTCCTTTCCTGCCCTAACGAAACGTAGCTTAACCAAACGCAACCTAACGCAAACTAACGTGACGAGTCGTCTATTGCTGCCCTCACCATAGACACGCAGAACATATAAGAGAAGAGTGCAGTGCAAAATTCCACCAAGTAACAGCGTATAGTACGAAAGTCATAGCTATCCGATCCGGAATTGGCATAACCAGACAACCGAAAGTACCATAACTCAACACAACGCGACGAGGCGTGTATTGCTGCAATCGCCGGAGCCAAACAGAATATACTATATAACGGTAGAGCGCAGAAATCCGCAGCATTGCATTGTATAGCGCCAAAGTCAGACACCTAATCCTTACCTGAACTAACCTAAGCTAACCAAACGTAGCCTATATCAACATAACGTTGGAGACCCATTTACTGACATCCTCAGAGCCAAGGAGAACGTGTTAGAGTACTGTAGTATGCGTAAATACGTCGAATAGCTCTTTGTAGCGCAAATGTCAATGCTATCATGACCTATCCTAACAAATCGTGACTAAACCAAACGTAACATAATTCAACCTAATGTGACATGACTACTGTTGCTGTACTCACCGGAGCCAAGCAGAAGATATTAGAGGAGAGTAGATAGCAGAAATCCATAGAACAGCAGTGTATAGCACACTGGTCAAAGCTATCCCGTCCCAACCTAACAAATCGTAACATAACCGAACGTTATATGTCCCATCCTAACGTGCCGAGACCACTGTTGGTGGCCTGACCAGAGCCATGCAGATCATACTAGAGCACGGTAGAGCGTTGAAGCCCTCCGGAAAGCAGTACTATCCTAACCGAAGTAGCATAACCTAAACAAACGTCGCAGAGCCATACCTGACGAGCCGGGACCACCATTACTTGCCCCTCCAGAGTTTATCGGACTATCGTAGAGCAATGTCGGGCGCAGAAATCCACCGAGAATTGGTGTACAGCACAAAAGTCAAAGCCATCCTTTCCAATCTAAGCAATCGTAACATAAACAAACGTTACGTAGCTTAAAATGACGTGTGGAGACCAGTATTGCTGGCCTCCCCAGAGCCAAGCACAGCATGTAAATGTACAGTATAGCGCAGAAGTCTAACGAATAGCATTATATAGCACAAAAGTCATTGATATCCTCTCCTACCCTAATGAAACGTAACATAATTAAACGCAGCATAAATGAAACTACCGTGACGGTAATAATATTACTCGCATCCCCAGAGTTGAGCGGAGTATAGTAGAGCAACGCAGAGAGCAGAATTCCACCGAAAAGCAGTGTATTGCACAAAAGTCATAGCTATCCTAGCCCAACCTGTCCAAGCATAGCATAACCAAACGTAGCATAACCCGACCCAACGTTCCAAGAACGCTATTGCTGACCAACACGGATCCAACCAGAGTACACTAGAACAAAGTAGCGCTCACAAACCCGCTGCATTGCAGTATAAAGCATAAAAGTCAAATCTATCCAAACCTAACCTAAGCAAATACAACCTAACCAAACGAAGCCTAACTCAACTTGACGAGCCGCGGCCGCTATTGCTTGACGCCCCAGGGACAAGCAGAATTCAGTCGAGCACGGCAGAGCGCAGAAGTCCAGAGAGTAGCAGTGTATACCACGAGAGGCTCAGCTATCCGGACATAACACAAACGAACGTAACCCAGCCAAACGAAGCCTAACTCAATCTAACGTGGCGAGACCACAACTACTGGCGGCCTCAAAGACGAGCAGAGTAGAGTACAGCAATGTAGAGCGTAGAAATCCTCCGAATAGCGGTGTGTAGCACAAGAGACAGGGCATCCCTATGATAACCTAACAAATCGCTCTATTGCCAAACGTAGCCTAACAAAACCTGCCGTGCCACGACCTCTATTGCTTGCCCCGGAGACGAGCAGCTTATAGTACAGCACAGCAGAGCGCGGAGAGACACCAAATGGCAATGAATATCACAAAAGCCAAGGACATACTAACACAACCAGACCTAACTTAACCTAACCAAATCTAGAATAACTATGCGCAACGAGCCGGGACCTCTATTGCTGGTCTCTACAGAGTCGAGCAGGGTGTAATAGAGCAATGAAGAGCGCAGAAATCCAACTAATAGCGGTGTATAGCGCAAAAGACAAAGTCATCCTATCCTAACCTGACGAAACATGGCACAGCCGAACGAACACTACTCAACCTAACGTGCCTACATCACTATTGCTGATTTCCGCGGAGCCAAGTAGAATCTACTACAGCACAGTAGAGCGCAGAATTCCGCCGCATCGAAGTGTAAAGCGGAATAGTAAAAGATATCCTGACCTAGCCTGTCCTAACCTAACCTAGCCAAACGAAACCCATCCCAACCTAACGCGCCTAGCTCACTATTTCTGGACTCACCATCGCTGAACAGGGGATATTAGTGGAGAGTAGAGCGCCGCGGTGCATAGGACGGCAGCTAATAGCACGAAAGTCAAAGACATCACCATCTGGCCCAAGCAAACCTGACCTCAACTAACGTCTTATAACACTGCCTAACGCGCCGCAGCCACAATTTCTGGAATTCCCGGAGCAAGGCAGGGTATATTAGATCACAGTGGAGCGCAGAGATCCAGCGAATAGCAGTGTACAGCACAAAAGTCAATGCTTCCCTTTCCTAACCTAGCAAAACGTGACAAAAACTATAGTAATCTACCTCAATTTAACTTGCCTTGACCTCTATTGCTGATCATCCCCGAGCAAACCAGGATATACTAGAGCACATGAGAGCGCGGGAGTCCGCCGCACTGATGTGCAAAGCACAATGGTCAAAGATATCAACGCATAACCGGACAAAACCTACCCCAGCCAAACGAAGTGTAACACAACGTATAGCGCAAAGAACACTATTGCTGACATCCCCAGTGCCAGGTAGAACATATAGGAGCACAGTAGAGCGCAGGAATCCACCGACTAGCAGTTTATAGTGCTAAGGTCAAAGCTAATCCTCCTAACCTAGCCAGACGTAACATAGGCATACGTAACGTAGCAAAAGCTGACGTGCCACGGCCACCATTTCTTGCCTTACAACAGCTAAGCAGAGTACAGCAGAGCAACTTAGACCAGTGAAAGCGTACGAATACCATTGTATAGCACAAATGTCAAAACTGTCCTATTCAAGCCCAACCAAGCATAGCCTATCCAAGGGTGACACAACCTAACTTGCCGAGAGCACTACCCCTAGCGCCCACAGAGACAAGCAGGGCGCGGTAGCGCACAGAAGGGCGCAGAAGACCATAGAATATCAGTGTGTAGCAGAAAGGCATACCTACCTTACCTAACGCAAAGCAACCTATCCAAACCAAACGTTATCTAACTCAACGTAACGTGCCGCGACTGCGATTGCTAGCGTCACGAGTGTTGAGCAGAGCAGAATAGAGAAATGTGGATCGTAGGTATCCCCCGAGCAGCAGTGTATGGAACAAAAGTCAAAGTCATCCTAACCAAACTTAGCCTAACCTAACCGAACGAAGCGTAACATGACTAAACCGAAAGCGCCACTACCACCATTCCTGGCCTCCCCAGACACAAGCAGATGCTATTGGATCAATGCGTAGCGCAGACATCGAACGTATAGCAGTGTAAGGCGCAAAGGTCAAAGCCATCCTAACCAAACATAACCCAACCTAATCTAACCAAGCGTAACCTAACTCAAAC
>NW_016913486.1:0-601 GCF_001483705.2 Eufriesea mexicana | reverse complement strand
GTTAGGCTACGTTTGGTGAGGCCATGAATGCTTGTGTTATGTATGGATAGCTTTGACTTTTCTGCTATACACAGCGATTCCATGGATTTCTGCGCTCTACTCTCCTCTGATATAATTCGCTCGGCTCTTGGGAGGCCAGAAATTGTTTTCTACGCACGTCAGTTTGGGTTAGGTTACGTTCGGTTATGATATGTTTGTATAGGTTAAGCTAGGGTAGCTATGACCTTTGCGCTATGCACTGCTTTTCGGCCGATATATGCACTCTACTGCGCTCTAATATTGTTCAGCTTCGCTTTCGGAGTGCCAGCAATACAATATTGTTCTCGGCAGATTAGTTTGAGTTACGTTACATTTGGTTAAGTTAAATTAGTTCGGGTCAGGTTAGGATGGCTTTGACTTTTCAGATATACACTGCTATCCTATCGACTCCTGCGCACTCATATCCTCCAATATGTTCTGTATGGCGATGGGGTTGTCAGCAATAGTGGACTAGGCACGTTAGGTTGGATTTTGTTGCGCATGGTGGTGTCACGTTTCGCTAGGTTAGGATGCGACTACTTCGACTTTTGCGCTATACACTGCTATTCGCTGGATTTGTGCG
>NW_016913485.1:0-2246 GCF_001483705.2 Eufriesea mexicana | reverse complement strand
CTACATAACGTGCCGCGACCTCCATTGCTCGCCTCTACAGGGTAGATCAAATTATGGTAGAGCAATGTAGAGCGCGGACATCATCCGAATAGTAGTGCATAGCACAAAGGTCAAAGAACTCCTAACCAAGCCCTCGCAACCAAGCACAACGAAATGTAACATAACACAAGCTGAAGTGCCGGGAGTACTATTACTGGCAGCCCCAGAGCCAAGCAGAGCATATCATAGTACAGTAGAACGCAGAAATTCACCAAGCAGCGGAACATGGCACAAAAGTCTAAGCTACTCTGTCCTAACATAACCAAACGTAGCATAAGCAAACGTACCGCAACTCAAACTGACGTGCCAAGACCATAACTGCTGGTATCCCCAGAGCCAAGCAGAATATTCTAGAGCACAGTAGAGCGGAGACAACCGCGGGTAGCTGTGTTTAGGGCAAATGTCTGAATTATCCCATCCTATGCTCACCATACGCAACATAGCCGGACGTAGCATAGTTCAACCTAACGTGCTGAGGACACTACTGCCGGCATCCCCAAAGTCAGGCAGAATTTGCTGGAGCACAGTAGAGCGAAGAAACACGCGGTAAGCAGTGCATAGTGCAAAAGTCCAGACTAACCTATCCTAACATCACCAGACGTAACATATCCGAACGTAGCATAACCCAACCTAACGTGCCGACACCACCATTTATGGCCTCCCCAAATCCAAGTAGGATATACTAGAGCACAGCGGAGCGCAGAAATCCACCGTTTTGCAGTGTGTAGCACAAAAGTCGGATATACCATGACGCAGCCTGACCCTACCTAACCAACCTGAACGTAGTGCAACTGAGCATCACGTGACGAGATTAATACTTCCGGCCTTCACAGAGCCAGGTGGAGCATATTAGAACACATTAGAGGGCAGAAATCCCCCGAATAGCAGTGAATTGCACAGACGCCAAGGTTGCCTATCCTAACCGAGCAAAACGTAACATATCCAAACGTAACCTAACACAACCTAACATGACAAGGAAGTTATTGCTGAGCTCCACGGAGACAAGCAGAGTGCGGTAGTGCACAGTAGTGCGGAGAAATCTACCTGATTTCAGTGAATGTCACAATTGTCGGGGATATCATAACATAACCTGACCAATCTTGACCAAACCAAACGTAGCGTAACACAACACAACGTGCAGCGACCACTGCTCCTAGTCACACCGGAGCAAAGCAGTCTAACTCAACCTAGCATGGCGAGGCAACTATTGCTGACCTGCACAAGGATAAGTAGTGTATACTAGAGCACAGTAGTTCGCAGAAAACATCCGCATTTCAGTGAATAGCACAAAAGTCGAAGATATTGTTACCTAACCTATCCTAACCTAACCTAACCAAACCTGACCTAACCTAAACTAACTATACGTAACCTAACACAACCGAGCGTGCCGCTACCACTATTCCTCGCGCCCCCAGGTACAAGCAGATTCTGAAAGAGCACAGTAGAGGCCAGAAGTCCATAGCACAGCAGTGCTGAGCACAAGAGTCAAAGATACCCTATCCTACTTCAATGTAGCCGGACGCGAACAAACGAAGTGTAACTCGACATAACGTGCCGAGACCACTGTTG
Source organism: Eufriesea mexicana (assembly GCF_001483705.2). Taxonomy (NCBI): domain Eukaryota; kingdom Metazoa; phylum Arthropoda; class Insecta; order Hymenoptera; family Apidae; genus Eufriesea; species Eufriesea mexicana. The sequence goes on along the minus strand of NW_016913485.1, from coordinate 638 downwards.
CTGGCCTCGTCAGGGGCAAGCAGAGCATATTAGAGCACAGTACATCATTGAAATCCGCCGAACAGCAGAGTACATCACAAAAGAAAAAGTTGTCCTCCCCTACCCTAACCGAAACTGAAATGACCGACCGTAACTGATCTCAAACTTTTGTGCCACGACTACCATTGCTAGCCACATCAGTGTCGAGCAGAGTATAGTAGAGCAATGTAGAGAACAGGAATACACCGAAGAGTAGTGTATAGCGCAAAGGTCAGAGTCACCCTAACCTAACAAAACTAAACGTAACATGACCTAGCACAACATAATCCAACCTAACGAGCCTAGACCACTGTTGCTGGCCTCCCCAGTGCCAAGAAGAATATACTATAGATCAGCAGAACGCAGAAAGCCTCGCAAGAGCAGAGAATGGCGCAAACATCAAAGATATCTTAACCTCACATGACCTAACCTAACCTAACCTAACGTAGACTAACTAAGACCAACGAGACGAGACAACTACTGCCGGCCCCCGCAGCGCCAAGCAGAACATACTAGAGCACAGTAGAGCGCAGAAATCTACAGAATAGCGGTGTATACCGCTGAAGACGTTGCTATGCACACCTAACGAAAACTAACATAACCTGACATTGCCTGGCATG
>NW_016913484.1:0-1562 GCF_001483705.2 Eufriesea mexicana | reverse complement strand
TCGTTGAAATAAAACTTTTCAGGTAGATTCGATTGCAATGCAATAGCTATAGCAAACCAATAGTATCTTTCCTCCTTATTTATGCAGTGAATCTTTCCTCCTTATTTATGCACAAAAGATGGCACAACAGAGTATTAGTAGAAAATGTCATTTGGATTGAACTTTTCAGTCAGACTCTATTGCATTGCAATGGCTATAACAAACCAATATATTGTTTACAGCTTGTATATTCTGAAAAGCTTGCTCACACAGATATTACTCGGAGATTTCGCTGAAATGAAACTTTTCAGGCAGGTTCGATTGGAATGAAGTGGTGGAGATTTCGCTGAAATAAAACTTATCAGGCAGATTCGATTGCAATGCAATGGCTATAGCAAACCAATAGTATCTTTCCTCCATATTTATGCGGAAAATCTGGCTCAACACGATTTTAGTCCAAAATGTCAATAAAATTGATCTTTTCATTCCGACTCTATCGCAATGCAATGGCTATGACAAACCAAAATTATCTTTCCTCCTTATTTATGAGGAACGTCTTGCTCACCACGATATTAGTCGAAAATGTCAATAAAATTGTCCTTTTCAATCAGATTCTATTGCAATGCAATCGCTTTTGCAAACCAATAGAATCTGACCTCCTTATTTATGCAGAAAAGTATTCGCTCCAAGATATTAGTCGAAAATGTCAATAAAATAGAACTTCCCAGACGGATTCAATAGCAATGCAATGGCAATAGCAAATCAATAGAATTTTTCCACCTCATTTATGCAGAAAGGTTTGCTGTCCACCATGTTAGTCGATAATGAGCTTTTCGGTCAGAATCCTTTCCATTCCGGTGGCTATAGCAAACCAATATATTGTTTACTGCTTGTATATGCAGAAAAGCCTGCTCACCACGTTATTAGTCGAAAATGTCATTAAAATTGAACTTTTCATCCTGTTTCTATTGCAATGCCGCGGCTATAGTGATCCAATAGAATCTTTCCGCCTTATTTATGCAGAAAGGTTTGCTCAAATCAATATTACACGAAAATGTCAATAAAACGGAACTTTTCAGACGGATTCTATTGCAAAGCTATGACTATAGTAAAGCAGTGGAATCTTTCCCCCTTATTTGTGCAGAAAAGTATGTTCAACAGGATATTAGTCCAAAATGTGAATGGAGTTGAAATTTTCAGACAGATTCTGTTGCAATTCAAAAGCCATAGCAAACCAATAGTATCTTTCCTCCTTATTTATGCGGAAAATCTTGCTCACCACGATTTGAGTCGAAAATGTCAATAAAATTGATCTTTTCATTCAGATTCTATCGCAATGCAATGGCTATGACAAACCATAATCATCTTTCCTCCTTATTTATGAGGAACATCTTGCTCACCACGATATTAGTCGAAAATATCAATAAAATTGAACTCTTCAGTCAGATTCTATTGCACTGCAACGGCTATAGCAACCCAATGTAATCTTTTCTCCTTATTTATGCAGAAAAGTTGGCACTCCGAAATATAAGTAGAAAATGTCATTAGGATTGAACTTTTCAGTCAGACTCTATTGCGTTGCA
>NW_016913483.1:0-4731 GCF_001483705.2 Eufriesea mexicana | reverse complement strand
GAGTTAGGTTATGTTTGGTTGGTTTAGGTTGGGCTACGATCGGTAGGGGTACCTTTGACTTTCGTGTTATACACTGTTGTTCGTTGGATTTCTTCGCTCCACTGCGATCTACTACATTCTGCATGTCCCTTGGGAGGCCAGCAACAGTGGCCGCGGCACGTTTTGTTATGGTAGGCTACGTTTGGCTAGGTTACGTTAGCTTGGGTAAGTTCTGCATAGATATGACATTTGTGCTATGCACTGCGTTTCTATGGACATCTGCGCCCTACTGTCCTCTAGTAAGTTCTACTCTACTATGCGGAGGCCAGCAACAGCGGTCGGGGTACGTTAGGTTGAGCTATGTTACGTTTGGGTATGGTAAGATTGGATGTATTAGGAGAGGATAGCTATAACTTTTGTGCTATACACAGCTATCCGCGGATATCCGTACCCTACTGTGTTCTAATATTTTTTGCTTCGCACTGGGGAGGGCGGCGATAGTGATCTCGGTACGTTAGGTTGGGTTATGACAAGCTTGGTCAGGTTACCATTGACTTTATTGCCATAAACTGCAGTTCGGAGGATTTCTTCGCTCGGCCGGGTACTGCTAAATCATGCTTGGCCCTGGCGTGGCCAGCAATAGTCGCGGCACGTTATGTTGAGATAAGCTACGTTTGATTAGGCTATGTTACGCTTTATTTGGCTATGATGGCTCCGACTTTCGCGCTATAAACTATTATCCGGCGGGTTTCTGTGATCCACTCCGCTCTACTGTACTCTGCTTGGCTCTGTGCATTCTCGTCGCAGTGGCCGAGGCACGCTCCCATGAGTTACGCAACGTTCGGCTAGGTTAGGGCAGGTGATGTCAGTATATCTTCGACTTCTGTGCTATTTCTGCGCCCTAATGAGGTCCAGTATGCTATTCGTTTCTCCGGGGTGGCCAGAAAAGTTGGCTTCGTCACGTCATGCTTAGTTGCACTACGTTCGGACAGGTTAAGTAAGGCCAGGTTAGGTCATGTTATGTCTGACTTTTGTGCAACGCACAGCAATGCGGTGGATTTCTGCGCCCTGTTGTGCCCTAGTATATTCTACTATGATCTCGGGAGGTCGGCAATAGCGGTCTCGGCACGTTTGGTTGAATTGTGCTACGTTTGTGTATGTTACGCCTAGTAAGGTAAGGATAGGATAGTCTAGACTTTTGTACTATAGACGACTAGGTAATGGTAAGCCAGGTTAGGTCAGGATATCCACGACTTTTGTAACGTAAACTGCTATTCGGTGAATCTCTGCGATGCACTGGGCTCTGATATGTTTTGCTTGGCCCTGGGGCGGCCAGTAATGGTACTCCCGGCATGCCAGCTTGAGTTACCATACGTTTCGCTGGATTAAGTGAGGAAGGCTTGGCTAGGATATCTTTGACGCTTGTGCTATGCACTGCTATTCGGAGGACGTCCGCGCCTACATTTTTCTACTATACTCCGCCCGACTCTGGGGAGGAGAGCAATAGAGGTCGTGGCACGTTAGGTTGAGTAAGGTTATGTTTGAATGGGAAGGCTAAGGAAGGTTTAGTTAGGATCACTTTGGCTTTCGTTCTGTACACTGCCTTTCGGTGGATTTCTGTGATCCATAGTGCTCTACTTTGTTATGCTTGGCTCCGGGGACGACAGCAGCAGTGGCAGCGGAAAGTTGTGTTGAGTCATGCTAAGTTTGGTTAGGTTAGGTTGTGTCAGGCTATGTTATGATATCTTCGACTGTTGCGCTGCACACTGCTATTCAGTGGATTTCTCCGCTTAACGTTGATCTACTGTACTCTGCGCGACGCTGTGGAGTCGAGCAATAGCGTTCCTTGCACGTTACGTTGAGTTATGTTACGTTCGGTTCTGTTAGGTTAGGATTAGTTCGGTTAGGATAGCTATGACTCTCGTGCCATACACCGTCACTAGCTGGATTTCTGTTATCTACTGTGCTCAACCACATTCTGCTTGGCTCAGGGGAGGCCAGGAGCAGTGGTCGCTGCACGTTAGGTTTTGTCATGTTACGTTTGGTTAGGTTACGTTACGTAGAGCTCGGTCTGGTTATCTATGATTTTCGTGCTCTACACTGCTATCCGGAGGATTTCTGCGCTCGACTGTTCTCTACTATATTCTGTGTGTCCATGTGCAAGCCAGCAATAGTGTCCGCGGCACGTTACGTTGTGGTCGGCTACGTTTTATTAGGTTACGTTAGACTATCTTTGGTTAGGACTGCTTCGACTTTCGTGCTGTACACTATTATCCGACGAGTTCCTGTGATCTACTGTGCTCTACTGTATTCTGCTTGACCCTTGGGAGTCCCGCAACAGTGACCACGGCACGCTCTGTTCTGTTACGCTCCGGTTGGTTAGGTTAGGCTACGTAGGGTTATGTCACTGTATCTTCGACTTCTGTGCTATGCACTGCAATGCGGAGAATTTCTGCGCACTACTGTGCTCTTGTGCACTCTGCTTGTCTCTGTGGGGGCTTGCAATGGTGGTCTGCCCATGTTAGGTTGCGCCATGCCGCGTTTGGTTATGTTAAGTTTGGTGAGGTTAGGAAATGGTCGTTTAGACATCTGTGCTGTACACTGCTATCCTCCGACTTCTGCGCTCTACTGCTTTCTAATATTCCCTACTTGGCTCTGGGGAAGACAGCAATAGTGGTCTTGGCTCACTAGGTTTAGTTATGCAATGTCTGCATATGACAAGTTTAGCTATGTTAGGCTGGAATATCTTAGGCTTTCGTGCCATTCACGGCTATTCGGAGATTTTCTACGCGCTACTGCGCTCCAATATATTCTGCTTGGCTCTGCGGTGACCAGTAACAGTGGTATCGACACGATAGGTTGAGTTACGTTACGTTTCGCTAGGGTAGGATAGAAAGGCGCGATTAGGGTATCCTCGACTTTTGCAACATACACTGATATTCGGTGGATTTCTGCGGCCCACGTTGCTGTATTACACTACGCTCGACTCTGTGGATGCGAGCAATAGCGGACGCGGTAAGTCAGTTTGAGTCAGGTTACGCTTGGTTAGGTTAGGTTAGGCTAAGTTCGGTGAGGAGGCTTTTGCGCCATGTATTGTCATTCGGTCGATTCCTGTGATCCACTTTGTACCACATTCTGTTTGGTTCAGGGGAGGGCAGTAGCAGTGGTCGCGGGACGTTATGTTGATCTATGCTACATTCGGCTACGTTAGGTTAGGACAGATTAGTTTGGGGTATCTAGGGCTTTTGTGCTATACCTTGCAACGAGGTTGATTTATTCGCACTACGGTGCTCTAGTACATCCTGCCTGTCTCTGTGGAGGCCAGCAATGGTGGTCTGGACCTGTTAGTTTGAGTTAGTCTTTGTTGGGGCATGTCACGCATGGCTTGATTAGGATATGCTACAGAGGCTTTTGTGATTTACGCTGATTTTCGGTGGATTTCCGTGATCAACTGCGCCCTACTACATTCTGGTTGCCACTCTGGAGGCCAGCATTAGTGGTCTCGACATGCTAGGTTGAGGTTGGCTACGTTTGGTTGTTATGTTTGGCTGGGTCAGGATACGCTACTTTGGCTCTTGTGCTATTCACTGCTATACTGTGTAATTCTGCGCTCCAATGTGCCCTTATTTTCCCTGCTTGGATCTGGGGTGGCCAGCAATATTGGTTTCGTCTCGTCATGTTTAGGTACACTACGTTTGGGTAGGCTATGTAAGGCCAGGTTGTCATGACATGTTCGACTTTTGCGCTATACACAGGAATGCGGCGGAATTCTGCGCTCTGTTGCGCTGTAGTGTGTTCTTCTTGTCCCTGGGGCGGTCTTTGGTAGTTGCCTCGGCTCACTTGCTTGAGTTAGGTTACGCGTCGTTCGGTTAGGTTAGGAAGGTTTTGTTAGAGTTTCTTCGGCTATTGTGCTATGCACTGCTATTCGGAGTTTCCCCGCCCTCTACATTGTTCTACTATCCTCCGCCCGACTCTTGGGTCTCGAGCAATAGTGGTCGCGGCACGTTACGTTCAGTTATGTAACGTTTGGTTAGGTTTGGTTTGGTTAAGTTTGGTTAGGTTAGCTTTGACCGACGCGCTATACACTGTCAATCGGTAGATTTCAGTAACCTACTCTCCTCTACTGCATTCTGCTTGGCTATGGGGAAGCAAGGGGCTGTGACCGCGGCACGTTACCTTGAGTTATGCTACGATTGGTTTGGTTAGGTAATGTCAGGTTATGTTATGGTATTTAACGCTTTTGCGCTATTCGCTACATTGCGGTGGCTTTCTGTGCTCTACTGCGCCCTAGTACATTCTGCATGTCTCTGGGGATGCCAGCAATAGTGTTTTCGGCGCGTTAGGATTGGTTACGCTACGTTTGCATATGATAAGTTTTGTTATGTTAGGACAGAATAGCTTAGACTTTTGCGCCATTCACTGCCGTTCGGTCGATTTCTGCGCTCCACTGTGCTCTAATATGTTCCGCTATGCACTGGTGCGTCCAGTAATTGTAGCCTCGGCACGTCACTTGGAATCAGGTTATGTTGGGTTGTGCTAGGTTAGGTTATGTCTGGTTAGGATAGCCATAACTTTCGCGCTATACACTACTACCCGGTTGACTCCTGTGGTCTACTGTGCTCTACTACATTCTGCTTGGCTACACGGATTCCAGAAGCAGTGGTTGCGGCAGGCTGTGTTGTGTTATGGTGCGTTTGGATAGGTTAGGTTATGTTAGCTCAGGCCAGGATATGTTTCATGGGGACCGTCCCC
>NW_016913482.1:0-667 GCF_001483705.2 Eufriesea mexicana | reverse complement strand
ACAGTTATTCTAGAACCATCAGTGCATACATCAGCTATGGCTAGTGGTATGAACAATTCACTGCACTGTAGTTGGAACATTCGCCACAAGAGCACTCTAGCAACTGGACAAATATGTTCAGTGATAATTTAGGTTCCACAGTAGATCGAGAATAATCAATGTATACGTCTGTTGTGTCTAGCCATGTTTACAATTCCCGATAAGGTATTAAGAACATCCATCAATAGAACACTGCAGGCGTTGGATTAATCTGTTAAGTGATGATTAATGTTCTATTGCATGGTAAATGGCTGACCCGTTAACGCTCCAGATACTAACAAGTAACGTAACCGTGCTGATTACAGCCATGATCACTGTACTATAGCCGTTGGATTAATGTGTACACTGATGACATGTATTTCACAGAAGTTCTAGAATGATCAGTGTATACATCTGTTATGTATAGAGATGTTAACAATGCTCAGTACGTTAGTTGGTACATCCACCAAGAGATCACTGCAGCCGTTGGAATAGCCATTTCAGTGACGATTTAAATTCCAAAGCATGTCTAGGGTAATAGATGTAGCGTGCGGTTATGGCTTGTAGTATTTACAATGGACAGTAAGTCTCCTATTACATCCTTCAACATGGCAATGTAAGCGTTGGATTGATATGTTCAATGATGATT
>NW_016913481.1:312-892 GCF_001483705.2 Eufriesea mexicana | reverse complement strand
CCACCCTAGAGCACAGTAGAGCACAGAACTCCATTCAACAGCAGTTTGTAGCACAAAAGTTGCGGTTGTCCAAACCTAACCCAAGCTAACTGTACCTGACCGAACCTAACATAGCGCAAAGGAACTTGCCGCGACCACGAATGTCTGCCCGTCGTCTCCCTGATCCGGGTTACAATGGGGGAAAGGACGTTCCCCTCTGCCGTAAGTACAGGATCGCTCGGGAAGGCGGAGGGCAAACGCGTTATCCCGTCCGGCAGGGCGCGCAGCGCCAAGCAGCGCCGCGCTCGAAGTCTCCTGCGCCCTATGCGCGTGGAACAGGCGCTTCGTTCGGGGGCTCCCTCCGCGGCCTCCTTCCATAACATGACCGCCTCGCAGAAGCTGGCCACGGCACACCACGCACCTACGCTCATCTGCGCAACGACGACGCAGGGAGAGACGTCCGGACCCATCTCGCGACAAAGTACCCGGCATTCGAGAGCCAACACCAGACATACGTCCAGCGTGTGCTGCGCCGTGACACTCCCTTCCCCGCAGAGAAGGGTATGCGTGTCACTTTCCAGCCCGATGCGACGCAGGTAAA
>NW_016913481.1:0-265 GCF_001483705.2 Eufriesea mexicana | reverse complement strand
GTGTCGGCTGCCGCTGGGCACACAGGCATCCAGCACAGGGAGTACAGCCGCGACCGCCCGGTGCGGCCGGCTGCTCTGCTTCCTCAGTCGAGCTAGGCAGGCCGTCATCACGTGCCTTCGGAACATTCGCCTCGGCGAAACAGCCCCTTCTTCCGGAGCCTCGTCGCCGACACGCTGGAGGAGTGCGTAGATACGGGCCGTCCCACACGCAAATATTTCGGACGGAGGAGCACCCGCCAGGACCATCACCGCTGCGTGGGAAATC
>NW_016913480.1:0-422 GCF_001483705.2 Eufriesea mexicana | reverse complement strand
ACATCCATAACGCAAATACGGCCATACATTCATACATCCATACATAGAAACGTCCATACATTAATACATCCATCCATCCATACATCCATCCATCCATACATCCATTCATCCATACATCCATGCATCCACACATACATACATCTATAAATCCATGCATGCGTACATATATACATCCACACATTCATACATACGTACATCCGTCCATCCATACGTCAATCCATTCGTACATCCATCCATCCATACTTTCATACATCCGCACATCCATAAATCCGTCCATCCATACAGCCATACATCTATCCATCCATACATCCATCCACCAATCCATTCATACATACATACATACATACATACATACATAAATCCATACATCCATGCATCCACACATCCATACATCCACAAATCAATCCATCTATGCACTCATC
>NW_016913479.1:0-260 GCF_001483705.2 Eufriesea mexicana | reverse complement strand
TAACTCTATTGCACAAATAAGAAGGAAGGATTCAATTGGCGTGATACAGCCGTCGGAATGCTATAGAATCTGGCTGGAAATTTCAACTTTATTGACATTTTCGTCTAATATCGTGGTGGGCAACCTTTCTTGCATAAATAAGCAGGAATAATTCTATTGACGTGCTATAGTCATTGCAATGATGTAGAATGTGGTATGAAAATTCAAATTTATTGACATTTTCGAATAACTTCGTGTTGAGCTAACTTTCTTGCATATAT
>NW_016913478.1:1051-1358 GCF_001483705.2 Eufriesea mexicana | reverse complement strand
ATTGGATTGAAGGCGTTAGACGTTCTGTTCACCAAGCTATAACAGGTTATAGGTTCTGAATATGCCTATTCTCTGGCAACTTGGCAGCTCTACTTGCCATTGGATTGAACGCTTTAGGCGATCTATACACCAAGCTATAACAGATTATAGATATTACATAGACCTATTCTCTGGCAAGCAGATTGCTGTTCTTGCCATTGGATTGAAGGCGTTAGGCGTTCTATTCACCAAGCTATAACAGGTTATAGATTTTCAATAGACCTATCCTCTGGCAAGTAAGTGGCTGTAATTGCCATTGGTTGAAGGC
>NW_016913478.1:260-1004 GCF_001483705.2 Eufriesea mexicana | reverse complement strand
TTCTCTGGCAAGTAGATGACTGTACTTGTCATTGGATTGAAGGCGTTAGGCGATCTATTCACCAAGCTATAACAGGTTATAGATTTTGAATAGACTTAACATGTGGCAAGCAGACGGCTGTACTTGCCATTGGATTAAAGGCGTTAGTCGATCTATTCACCAAGCTATAACTGGTTATAGATTTTGAATAGACCTATTTTCTGGCAAATGGATGCCTCTACTTGCCATTGAATTGAAGCCGTTAGGCTTTGTATTCACCAAGCTATATCGGATTATAGATTTTGTATAGACCTATTCTCTGGCAAGCAGATGACTGCACTTGCCATTGGATTGAAGGCGATAGGCGATCTATTCCCCAAGCTATAACACGTTATAAAGTTTGAATAGACCTATTTTCTGGCAAGTAGATGTCTGTGCGTTTCATTGGATTGAAGGCGGTTGGCGATCTATTCACCAAGCTATCACAGATTATAGATTTTGAATAGACAGATTCTCAGGCTTGTAGATGGCGGTACTTGCAATTGGATTGAAGGCGTTAGGCGACCTATACACCTAGCTGTAACAGATTATAGATTTTGAATAGACCCATTCTCCGGCAAGTAGATGGCTGTACTTGCCATTGGATTGACCGCTTTATGCGACCTATTCACCAAGCTATAACAGATTATAGATTTTGAATAGGCCTATTCTCTGGCAAGCAGATGGCTGTACCTGCCATTGGATTGAAGGCGTTAGGCGATCTGT
>NW_016913478.1:0-249 GCF_001483705.2 Eufriesea mexicana | reverse complement strand
ATTTTGAATAGACCTATCTTCTGGCAAGTGGATGTCTGTACTTGCCATTGAATTGAAGGCGTTAGGCGTTGTATTCACCAAGCTAAATCGGATTATAGATTTTGTATAGACCTATTCTCTGGCAAGTAGATGACTGCACTTGCCATTGGATTGAAGGCGCAAGGCGATCTATTGCCCAAGCTATAACATGTTATAAATTTTGAATAGACCTATTTTCTGGCAAGTAGATGTCTGTACTTTTCATTGGAT
>NW_016913477.1:0-2133 GCF_001483705.2 Eufriesea mexicana | reverse complement strand
GTTGAAGTTACCCTAAACAAACATGTCCTAACACTAGCTAACCGAACGTAACATGAATAAACACAGCGTGCCGAGGCCACTACTGCCGGCCTTCCCGGAGACAATCTGTAAAATTAGAGTACTGTAGGACGCAGTGATACACCTAATGGCAGACCATAGCGCTAAAGTCATATATGCCCTCTGCAAACATAACCAATCGTAACACAACTGAACGTAACTTAACCCAAAGTAACGCGCCTCGAGCACTGTGGCTGGCTCCCCCAGTGCCAAGCAGAACACGTCAGATGTGCGTCGAACACAGAAATCCATATAATCGTGGTGTATATCAGGAAATCCAAAGATACACATGCCTAATCCAAACCAACAGAACATAAACAAACATTGCCTTGCCTAATCCAAACCAACAGAACATAAACAAACATGGCCCAACTTAATCTAACGTGCAGAGACCGTTATTGCTGGACTCCCCATGGCCACGTAGAATATAGTAGAGCACAGTAGACCGTAGAAGTCCGCCGAATATAAGTGTGTGCCACGAAAGTCGTATCTATCCAAACCTAACACAAGCTAAGGTTGCGTTGCAAAACGTGGCCTGACTCAACACAAAGTACCGAGACCACTACTACTGGGCTCCCCAGAGTCGAGCAGAGGATAGCAGCGCAACGAAGGGCGTAGAAATCGATCGAACAGCAGTGTATAGCGCTAAAGTCGAAGCTGTCCTCTCCAAGCCTCTCCAAATGTAATATGACCAAACGCAACCAAACTTAATATATCGCGCCGCAGCAAATATTGCTGCCCCCACCCCCGGAGCCAAGCAGAATATGCTAGAGCATACTAGAGCGCAGACGGCAACCAAATAGCAGAGTATTGGACAGAAGTCATAGATATCCTGACTTACCCTGTCCCAGCATAACGTAACCGTACGTAGTCTATCTAAACGTAGCGTGCCGCGACCACCATTGCTGGCTTCTTGGGAGTCGAGCAGAGTATAGTAGAGCAACGTAGAGCGCAAAAATAGAACGAACAGCAGTGTATAGCACAAACGTCAAAGTCATCCTAACGAAACTTAACATACAACAGCCAAACGTGCCGCGGCCATTACTGCTGCCCTCCCCATAGCGAAGCAGAACATATTACAGCGTAGTAGAGCGCTGAAATCAACCATGTAGCATTTAATAGCATAAAAGTCAAAGCTATCCTCTCCTAACCTGGACAAACGTGACATAACTGAACGTAACTTAACTCAATCCAACGTGCCGAGACCACTACTGCTTGCGTCCCCGGAGCCAAGAAGAATGTACTAGAGCACAGTAGAGCGCGGTAATCCAACGCACTGCAGTGTAAGGCACGAGAGTGGAAGACATACTAAACCAACCTGTCCGAACCTAACCCAAACGAACGTAGCGTATCTCAACATAAGGTGCCGAGTCTAGTATTGCTGTACTCCCCAGAGCGATGCGGATCATATTAGAGCAATGAAGAGCACACAAATCCATCAAAAAACAGTGTACACCACGTAAGTCGAGCCATCCAGTCCAAACCCATGCTAACATAGCAAAACCAGACGATTCAAACTTACGTGCCGAGACTACTATTGCAGGCCTCTCCAGAAACAAGCAGAGCAAATTAGAGCAAAGTAGAGCGCAGAAATCCGCCGCATAGCAGTGCAAAGACAAAAGTCATAGCTATCACGTGTTAAGATAACCAATCCTTACCGAACCAGACGTAACATAACTCAACCTAACATGCCGCGACCACTACTCCTCTCGTCCTCCGAGACAAGCAGAGAGAGATAGCGTACAATAGGGCACAGGGGTCCATAGAATTGCAGTGCGCAACACAAAAGTCATAGCTATCCCAGCTTAACCCAGCAAAGCCTAACAAAGCCAAATTTAGTCTCACTCAAACTGACGTGCCGCGATTACCATTGCTGGCCTTCCCAGGGACAGGCGGAACATATTAGTGGAGAGAAGGTCGCAGAAATCCATTGAATCGCCCTGTATAGCTGAAAAATGAAAGCTATCCAGACATTACCCATGCCAACGTGAACTAACCAAACGTAACATAACACTACCTAGCACGCCGCGGCCACAATTACTGACCTCCCCAGAGCAAAGAAGGACATATTAGCGC
>NW_016913476.1:0-2007 GCF_001483705.2 Eufriesea mexicana | reverse complement strand
GTATGTATGGTTGGAAGTTTGAAGGTATGGATGTGTTTGAGTTATGTTTGCGCGGATGTTTGTTTGTATGCATATATGGATGTACGAATGTATGGATGTACGGATGCATGGATGAATGTATATATGGGTGGATGAATGGATGTGTGGGTGGATGAATGGATGTGTGGTTGGACGGAAGATCGGATGTATGTAAGGATGTTTGTATGGATGAATGTATGGATGTGTGCATGGAGGTATGTGTGGATGTTTGTATTTATGTACGTATGTATGTATGTATTGCTGTATGGATCGATGGAATGTATGGATTGGTGGGCTCATGGATGTATGGGCGTATGGAAGGATGGAAGCACCGATGGATGTATGTATGGATGTATGTAAGGATGTTTGTATGGATTTATGTATGGACGAATGTATGGGTGTATGTATTGATCTGTGTATTGATGAGTGTATGGATGCATGGATGGATGGATGTATGGATGGATGGATGTATGGATGTATGCATGTATGGATGTATGAATGTATGGATGTATGTGTGGGTGGATGTTTGTATTTATGTATTTATGGTTGTATGAATGGATGAATGTATGGATGGATGAGTGCATGGTTGGATGGATTTATGGATGTATGTATGTATAAAGTCATGGATGTATGGTTGGACGGATGTACGGATGGATGGATCTATGGATTTATGGATGTATGTATGGATGGATGGTTGTATGGTTGGACGGGTTTGTGGATGTATCTATGTGTGCACGTATGGTGTATGCATGTATGGATGTATGAATGTATGGATGTATGTGTGGGTGGATGTTTGTATTTATGTATTTATGGTTGTATGAATGGATGAATGTATGGATGGATGAGTGCATGGTTGGATGGATTTATGGATGTATGTATGTATAAAGTCATGGATGTATGGTTGGACGGATGTACGGATGGATGGATCTATGGATTTATGGATGTATGGATGTATGGCTGTGTGAGTGGATGAATGGTTGGGTGGATGGACGGAATAATGTGTAATTGGATGGGTGGTTGAACGGATGTGTGGACGGGTGGATGAACGAATGCGTGAATTGGTGGATGGTTGCATGGATGGATGGATGTGTGGATGTATGGATGTATATATGTATGGATGTATGGATGGATATCTGGATGTATGGATGGATTGGTGTATGGATTTATGTATGTACGAATGTATGGATATACGGATGTATGGATGAATGGATTTATATGTGTATGGATATAAGGATGGATGGATGAATGTATTGGTGTATGTATGGATGTAACGATGGATTGATGGATTTTTGGACGGATGTATGCATGGATAGGCTTATTGATCGATGGATGCATGAATGGATGGGTGTATGGATGGATGGATGTACGGATGGATGGATGTATGGACGGATGGCTGTATGGACGGTTGCGTGCATGCATAGAATGAAGAATGGGTGAACGGATGAACGGATGTATGGATGTATGGATGTATGTGTGCATGTTTGAATGGAGGTATGCATGGATTTATGTATGGATGTATATATGGTTGTATGCATGGATGTATGTATGAATGTTTGTATGGATGTATGTATGTATGTACGTATGTATGTATGGGTGTATGGATGGATGTATGTATGGTTGTGTGTGAGTGTATGTATGGAAGTGTGGATGTACGTATGGATTTATGTATGGATGTATGGATGTATGGCTGGACGGATTTATGGATGTATGTATGTGTGCATGTATGGATGTACGAATGTGTGGATTACGGATGTATGGATGTATGTATATATGGATGTATGGATGGATAGATGTATGTAACGATGGATGTATGGATGGGTGCTTTTATGGATGGATCTATGTATGTTTCGATGGATGTATGGATGGGTGGATGTATGGATGGATGGATGTGTGTAAAGATGGATGTATGGAAGGTTGTATTTATTTATTAATAGTTGCCTGGGTGGATGGTTGTTTGGATGGATTGTGGAATGGATGGACGAATGTGCG
>NW_016913475.1:1745-5116 GCF_001483705.2 Eufriesea mexicana | reverse complement strand
GCTATCTTTCTTTCATAAATAAGGAGGAAGGATTGAATTGGCGTGCTATATCCATTGCAATGCCGTAGAATCTGGCTGGAAATCCAATTTTATTGACATTTTCGGCTAATATCACGGTGAGTTAACTTTCTTGCATAAATAAGGAGGAAAGGTTCTATTGACGTGCTATAGCCGTCGCAATGCTATAGAGCATGGCTGGAAAGTTCAATTTTGTTGACATTTTCAACTAATATGGTGGTGTGTTAACTTGCTTGCATAAATAAGGGGGGAAGATGCTATTGGCGTGCTATAGCCGTCGCAATGCTATAGAATCTGGCTGGAAAGTTCAATTTTGTTGATATTTTCGACCTAATATCGGGGTGGGCTAACTTTCATGCATAAACAAGGAGGAAAGATTCTATTGGCGAGCTGTAGCCATTGGAATGCTTTAGAATGTGGCTGCAAAGTTCAATTTTATTGACATTTTCGACTAATGTCGTGGTGAGCTGGCTTCCAAGCTTAAGTAAGGAGGAAAGATGGTTTTTGAGTGCTATAGCCATTGCAATGATATAGAATGTGGCTGGAAAATACAAATTTGTTGACATGTTCGACTAATATCGTGGTGAGCTACCTTTCTTTCATAAATAAAGAGGAGGGGTTCAATTGCCGTGCTGTAGCCGTCGCAATGCTATAGAATCTGACTGGAAAGATCAATTTTATTTACATTTTCGACTAATATCGTGGTGACCTAACTTCCTTGCATATGTTTGCATATGTAAGGGGGAACGATACTATTGGCGTGCTATAGCCTTTGCCATGATATAGAATATGGTCGGAAAATTCAAATTTATTCACATTTTCGACTAATATCATGGTGAGCTACCTTTCTTTCATAAATAAGGAGGAAGGATTCAATTGGCGTGAGATATGCATTCCAATGCTTCTGAACCTGTCTAGAAAATACAAATGTATTGACATTTTCGACTAATATCATGGTGAGCTATCTTTCTTTCATAAATAGGGAGGAAGGATTGAATTGGCGTGCTATATCCATTGCAATGCTGCAGAATCTGGCTGGAAAATTCAATTTTATTGACATTTTGGGCTAATATCGCTGTGAGTTGACGTTCTTGCATAAATAAGGCGGAAACATTCTATTGGCGTACTCTAGGCATTGCAAAGCTATAGAATCTGGAAGGGAAATTCAATTTTATTGACATTTTCGGCTAATACTGTGGTGAGCTATCTTTTCTGCATAAATATGGAGGAAACAGTCTGTTGGCGTGCTCTGGGCATTGCAAAGCTCTAGAATCTGGAACGGAAATTCAATTTTATTGACAATGTCGACTAATATCGTGGTTAGCTATATTCCTTTCATAACTAAGGAGGAGAGGTCCTTCATGTGTGCTATAGAAATTGCATTAATATAGAATGATGTTGAAAATACAATTTTGTTGACATTTTCGACTAATACCGTGGTGAAATATCTTCCTTGCATAGGTAAGGAGGAAAGATACTTTTGGCGTGCTCTGGGCAGTGCAAAGCTGTAGAATCTGGAACGGAAATTCAGTTTTATTGACATTATCGACTAATATCGTGGTCAGCTAACTCTCTTCCGTAAATACGGAGAAAAGATTCTGCTGGCGTGCTATAGGCATTGCAATGCGTCAGAATCTTGCTGGAAAATTCAATTTTACTGACATTTCCGACTCATATCGTGGATAGCAAACTTCTTTGCATAGGTAAAGAGGAAAGATCTTTTTGGCGTGCTATAGCCATCGCAATGCTGTAGAATCTGGCTGGCAAATTCAATTTTACAGACAATTACGACTTATATCGTGGTGAGTTAACTTTCTTGCATTAATAAGGTGGAAAGATTCTATTGGCGTGCTATAGCCGTCCCAATGTTATAGAATCTGCCAAGAAATTTCAATTTTATTGACAGTTTCGTCTAATATCGTGGTGAGCTATCTTTTTATAAGGAGGAATAATTCTATTGGCGTGCTATAGCCATTGCAATGATGTATAATGTGGTTGGAAAATTCAAATTTATTGATATTTTCGACTAATACCTTTGTGAGCCATCTTCCTAGCATAGGTAAGGGTGAAAGATACTTTTGGCGTGCCATGTCCATAGCACTGCTGTGGAATCTGGCTGGAAAATTCAATTTTATTGACACTTTCGACTTATATCGTCGTGAGCTAACTTTTCTGCATAGATAAGGAGGAAAGATTCTATTTGCGTGCTATAGCCATTGCAGTCCTGTAGAATCTGGCTGGAGAATACAATTTTATTGACATTTTCGACTAATATCGTGGTGAGCTAACTTTCTTGCATAAACAAGGAAGAAAGATTCCATTTACGAGCTGTAGCCTTTGCAGTGACATAGAATCTGGCTGAAAAACTCTATTTTATTGACATTTCCGGCTAATAATGTGGTGAGCTATCTGTCTTGCATAATTAAGAAGGAAAGATTCTGTTGGCGTGCTATAGTCATTGCGTTGATACAGAATGTGTTTGGTAAACACAAATTTATTGACATTCTCGAATAACATCGTGGTGTGTTAACTTTCTTGCATAAATAAGGTGGAAAGATTCTATTGGCGTGCTATATCCATTGCACTGCTGTAGTATCTGGCTGGTAAATTCATTTTATTGATATTTTCGACCAATATCGCGGTGAGTTAGCTTTCTTGCATAAATAAGGAGGAAAGATACTTTTTGCGTGCTATAGCCTTTGCACTGCTATAGAATCTGGCTGGTTAGTTCAATTTTGTTGACATTGTCTACTAATATCGTGGCGATATATCTCTCTTGCATAATGAAGGAGGAAATATCCCATTGGCGAGCTGTAGCCAATGCAATGCTATAGAATGTTGCTGAAAAGCTCAATTTTATTGATATTTTCGGCTAATAACGTGGTGAGCTATCTTCTTTGCATAAGTAAGGATGAATAATTCTTTTGGCGTGCTATAGCCATTGCAATGATATATAATGTGGTTGGAAAATTCAAATTCATACATATTTTCGACTAATACCGTGGTGAGCTATCTTCCTTGCATAGGTAAGGAGGAAAGATACTTTTGGCGTGCTATATCTATTGCACTGCTGTAGAATCTGGCTAGTAAACTCAGTTTTATTGACATTTTCGACTAATATCGTGGTGAGCTAACTTTCATGCATAAATAAGGATGAAGGATTCTATTGGCGTGCTATTGCCATTGCAAAGCTATAGATTCTGCATGGCAAATTCAATTTTAACGACATTTTCGAACCGCATCGTGGTTAGCTAGCATTCTTACATAAATAAGGAGGAATGAGCCTATTGGCGTGCTATAGCCTGTGCAAGGCTATAGAATCTGGCTGGAAAGTTCAATTATATTGACATTTT
>NW_016913475.1:0-1702 GCF_001483705.2 Eufriesea mexicana | reverse complement strand
TTCTGTTGGCGTGCTATAGTCATTGCGCTGATACAGAATGTGTTTGGAAAATTCAAATTTATTGACATTCTCGAATAACATCGTGGTGAGCTAACTCTCTTGCGTATGTAAGGAGGAAAGATTCAATTCGCGCGCTATAGCCGTCCCAATGTTATATAGTCTGCCAAGGAAGTTCAATTTTATTGACAGTTTCAACTGATATGGAGGTGAGCTAACTTTATTGCGCAAATATGGAGGAAGGGCTCAATTGGCGTGCTATATCCATTGCATTGCTGTAGAATTAGGCTGGAAAATTAAATTTTATTGATATTTTCGACTAATATCGCGGTGAGTTATCTCTCTTGCATAAAGAAGGAGGAAATATCCTATTGGTTGCTCTAGGCATTGCAAAGCTATAGCATCTGGAATGGAAATTCAATTTTACTGACATTTTCGACTAATATCTTTGAGAGCTATCTTCCTTGCATAGGTAAAGAGGAAAAATATTTTTCCCGCGCGATAGCCATCGCAATGCTACAGAATCTGCCCTGCAAACTCAATTTCATTGACAATTACGACTAATATCGTGGTGAGTTAACTTTCTTGCATTAATAAGGTGCAAAGATTCTATTGGCGTTCTATAGGCATTTCTATGCTACAGAATCTTGCTAGAAAATTCAATTTTACTGGCATTTTCGACTAATATCTTTGTGAGCTATCTTCTTTGCATAGGTAAAGAGAAAAGATGTTTTTGGCGTGCTATAGCCTCCGCAATGCTGTAGAATCTGGCTGGAAAGTTCAATTATATTGACAGTTTCGACTAATACCGTGGTGAGCTAACTTTATTGCATAAATATGGAGGAAACATTCTGTTGGCGTGCTCTTGGCATTGCAGAGCTATAGATTCTGTATGGCAAATTCAATTTTAACGACATTTTCGACCCGCATAGTGGTGAGCTATCTTTCTTACATAAATAAGGAGGAATGAGCCTATTGGCGTGCTACAGCCTATGCAATGCTATAGAATCTGGCTGGAAAGTTCAATTTTATTGTCATTTTCGACTAATATAGTGGTTAGCTAACTTTATTGCATAAATAAGGATGAAAGGTTCAATTGGCGTGCTATAGCCGTCGCAGTGGTATAGAATCTGGATGGAAAGTTTAATTTTGTTGACATTTTCGACTAATAGCGTGGCCAGCTATCTTTCTTGCATAAAGAAGAAGGAAAGATCCTATTGGCGAGCTGTAGCCATTGCAATGCCTTCGAATGTTGCTGAAAAGCTCAATTTTATTGTCATTTTCGGCTAATTATGTGGTGAGCTATATTTTTTGCATAAATAAGGAGGAATAATTCAATTGGCGTGCTATAGCTATTGCAATGATATATAATGTGTTTGGAAAATACAAAATTTATTGACATTTTCGACTAATACCGTTGTGAGCTATCTTCCTTGCATAGGTAAGCAGGAAAGATACTTTTGGCGCGCTATACCCATTGCATTGCTGTAGAATCTGGCTGGTAAGTTCAATTTTATTGACATTTTCGACCAATATCGCGGTGAGTTAACTTTCTTGCATAAATAAGGAGGAAAGATTCTATTGGCGTGCTATTGCCATTGCAACGCTCTGAAATCTGGTTGGAAAATTCAATTTTACGGAGATTATCGACTAATATCGTGGTTAGCAATATTCCTTTCATAACTAAGGAGGAGAGATCCTTCTT
>NW_016913474.1:103884-118024 GCF_001483705.2 Eufriesea mexicana | reverse complement strand
CGACACTTGCGCTCTGCATTGCTGTACTAGCATCTGCTTTTCTCTAGGGAGGGCAGCAATGGTTATCGCGGCACGTACTGTTTGGCAAAGTTACATTTGGTTAGGATAGGTTAAGCTAAGTTTGGTATGGATTGCTCTGACTTCTGTGCTATACACCTATATTCGGTGGATACCTGCGCTCAACTGTGCTCTAGTACATTGCGCTTGGCCGCGGAGAGGCCAGGATTGTTGGTCGCGGCACGTTAGCCTGAGCTATGTTACGTTTGGTTAGGTCAGGACGTGGTAGCTTACACTCTTGTGCTATACACGACTATTCGGTGGATTTCTGCGCTCTACATTGCTGTTCTATGCTCTGCCCCGCTCTCCGGATGCCAGCAATGGTGGTCGCGGTACGTCAGTTTGTGTCACATTACGTTCGGTTTTGCTAGGATTCGTTGTGGTAGATAAGGATAGCTTCGACTTTTGTGCTACGCGCTGCTATTCTATGGACTTCTGCGCTCTTCTGTGCGCTATCGCACTCCGCTTGTCTCTGTGGACGCCAGGAATAGTACTCTCGGCACGTTGGGTTCTGTTATGTTACGTCTGGCTTGGTTAGGTTTGGTTAGACTTGGTAAGAGTGACTTTGAATTTTGTGCCGCGCACATCAGTGCGACGCTTTTACGCGCACACCTGTCCTCTAGTATATTTTGATCTGCTGTGGGGGTCAGCAAAAATGGTCTCGGCACTCGAGGCTGGGTTAGTTTACGTTTGGTTGTGTTGTTTGGTTAGGATAGGAGTTGGTAGTTTTGAATTTTCTGCTTTACGCTGCTATTGAGTGGATTTCTACGCTCTACTGAGATCTAATATTACCTTATGTGCTCTGGGAATACTTGAGAAGGTGGTCGCGGCGCGTAATGTCGTGTTAGGTTACGTCCGGTTAGGTTAGGTTTGTTTGGGTTGGATTGGAATATTTTTGTCTTTCGTACCATACACTGCCGTTCTATGGACCTCTGCGTTCTACACTCTTCTAATGTGCCCCCCTTGGCGATGGGGACGCCAGCAATAGCGGGCTAGACACGTTAGGTTGGGATTCGTTACTTTTGGTTGCGTTTGGATGCGTTTGGTTGCGTTTAGTTGCGTTTGGTTAGGCCAGGTTATGATAGTATATCGTTTCTATTCCGCTGTACACTGCAATGCGGCTGATCTACGGACTACTGTGCTCTAGTATGTTCTGCTTGTCTCTGTGGAGGGCAGCAGTCGCGGTCTCGGCACGTCAGGTTTAGGTAGGCAATGTTCGACTATGTTCTATTGTTCTGGGTTGGGCTTCGGTAGCTTTGACTTTTATGATATATACTGCGACTTTAAGGATTTCTGCGTGCTACTCTCCACTAATCTGTCCAGCTCGTCTCTGAGGGCGCCGTTAAGGGCTGTCATGGCTAGTTAAGTTAAGTTAGGTTACGCTTGGCTATGCTGTGATTGGGTAGGTTAGGAGAGAATACATTCGACTTCAGTGCTACAGTCTGCTTTTGGGAGGATTTATGCGTCCTACAGTGTTCTAATACTTTCAGCTTGGCTCTGGGAAGGCCAGCAATATTGGTCTCGGCTCGTTAAGTTGAAGCAGGCTATGTTTGGTTATGTCGGTTTTGGCAATGTTTGGTCACGATAGCTTTAACTTTTGTGCTGTACACTGATATTCGGTGGACTTGTGCACTCTATTATTCTCTTGTATTATCAGCTTGGCTATGAAGCGGGCAACAATAGCGGTCTCGGTACGTTAGGTTGAGTCAGGCTGTGTTTGTCTCTGTTCCGTTGGTTTGGGTTAGGCTTGGGTAGCTATGACCTTTCTTATGTAAACTGCGATTCTATGGATTTTTGCGTTCTACTCCCCACTAATGTGCTCTGCTTGCCTCAGGCGAGGGCAGCAATAGCGGTCTCGGCACGTTAGGTTGAGTTAGGCCATGTTCTTCTACGTTCTGTTTGTCTGCGTTTGGCTTAAGTTGCTTTGACTCTTCTGATATGCACTGCGATTCTATGGATTACTGCGTTCTACTCCCGACTAGCGTATTCCGCTTGGCACTGAGGAGTAAAGCAATAGTGGCCGCGGCACGCTACGTTGAGTTAGGTTACGTTTGTTTGTAATACGATTTGATAGTTTAGGAGGGGATAGCTTATACTTTCGCGCTATAGTCTGCTATTAGGTGGATTTTGTGCCCGACTGTGCTCTAATATTTTCAGCTTGTCCCTGCGAAGGGCAGTAATAATGGTTTCGGCACGTGCTGTTGAGTCAGGTTACGTCCGATTAGATTGGGTTAGGCAATGCTTAGTTAGGATACCATCAACTTCTGCGCTGTACACTACTATTCCGTGGAGTTCTGCGCTCCTCTGCGCTCTAGTATGTCCTGCTTAGCTCTGGGGAGGGAAGCAATAGCGGTCTCGGCACGCTGGGACTTGATATGCCATGTTTGGATACGTTTCGTTGGTATGATTTATGTATAGCAGTTTTGACCTTTCCGATATGCACTGCTATTGTACGGTTTTCTGCGTTCTACTCACCGCTTATGTGTTCTGCTTGGCCTTGGCGAGGCCAGTAATAGTGGTCGCGGCGCGTTAGCTTTAGTTTTGTTACGTTTTGTTATGTTACGGCAGGTTAGGTTTGGAGAGGATAACTACGATTCTTCTGATGTACACTGCGATTCTATGGATTTATGTGTTCTACTCTCCACTGATGTGTTCCGCTTGGCTCCATCATGGCCAGCAATGGTGGCCTCGTCTCGTTGTGTTGAGTCAGGTTACGTTCGGTTGTTTTGGGCTGGACCAGGTTTGGTCAGGGTAGGTTTACCTTCTGCGCAGCACACTGCCGTGCGATGGATTTCTGCGCTCTACTGTGCTGTATTATGACCTGCCTGGTTCTGAGGGCGGCAGCAACAGCGGCCTCGGCAGGTTAGGTTGAGCTAGACTAAATTTTGAATCGTCCTGTTGGTTTGGGCTATGCATAGGTTGCTCTGACTTTTCCGATATACACTGCGGTTCTATGGATATCTGCGTTGTACTCCCCACTAGTTTGCTCTGCGTGGCACTGCAATGGACACCATCAGTGCCCCGGCTCGTTATGTTGAGTCAGATTACGTTCGGTTAGGTTGGTTTACGCTATTTATGGACACGGTAGCTTTAACTTATTTGCTGTTCACTGCTATTCGGTGGGTTTCTGCGCTCTGCTGTGCTCTAGTATGACCTGCTTGGCTCTGGGGAGGGCAGCGGAAGCGTTCTCGGCACTTCAGGTTGAGTTACGCTATGCTTGGCTATGTTTTGTTGGTGTGGGATGGGCTTGCGTAGCTCTGACTTTTCTGATATACAATGCGATTCTATGGATATCTGCGCTCTACTCACCAATAATGAGTTCTTCTTGGCTCTGGGTATGCCAGCAGCAGTGGTCGCGGCACGTTGAATTATGATCTGTTACGTTTGGTTATGTTACGATTGCTTTGGTTAGGAGAGGATAGCTTTGACTTCAATAGTATGGTCTACCATTAGGTGGACTTCTGCACCATGTAGTGCTCTAATATTTCCGGTTTATATCTGGGAAGGCCAGCAATAGTGGTCTCGGCACGTTACGCTGTGTCATGTTACGTTCGGTTAGGCCGGGAAAGGATAAGTCTGGACATGATACCTATACCTGTTGCGCTGTAGTCGGCTTTTCGGTGGAGTTCTGTGCTCTACTGTGCTCTAGTATATTCTACTTAGCTCTGGAGAGGACAGCAATTTTGGTGTAGGCAGTTTAGGTGGAGTTATGTTGCGGTCGGTTATGGCATGTTTGGCTAGGTTATGCTAGGGCAGATTTTACTTTTGTGTTTTACACTGCGGTTCGGTGGATTCCTGCGCTTTGCTGTGATCTTATATGCTCTGATTTGCCCTGGGGAGCCCAGAACAGGTCGTCGGGTCGCGTTATGTAGAGTAAAGTTGCGTTTGGTTAGGTTAGGTCTGCTTTGGTTAGGATAGGGGGTCTTTGGCTTCTGCACTGTACACTGAAATTCGGTGGATTTCTGAGCTCTACTGTGCTCTCAGGAATACTGGTCGAGGCACGTTAGGTTGAGTTAGGTTACGTTTGGTTGTGTTAGGTTATTCTGGGATAGGTTAGGATAGCTTGGACCCTTGTGCTCAACACTGCTATCCTATGGGCTTGTGGGTTCTACTGTGCTCTATCATATTATGATTGCCACTACGTACGCCAGGAACAGTGCTCTCGGCACGTTAGGTTGTGGCTTGTTACGTTTAGCTAGGTTAGGTTAGGCTTATTTTGGTCTGCATATCTCTGACCTTTGCGCTGTATACTTTTATTGGATTGATTTCTGCGCTCTACATTGCTCTGTCATACTCTGCCCATTTTTGGGGTCGCCAGTAATAGTGGTCGTGGTGCGATATGTTGGGATATGTTATGTATGATTATGTTAGCTTTGGTCAGGTTTGGTTATGATGGCTTTGACTCTTGTGCTATACACTGCCATTCGGCGTATTACTGCACTCTACTCGGCTCTAGTATGTTCTGCACGGCACTAGGGATGCAAAAATAGTGGTCTCGGCGCGGTAAACATTGTTAGCCTACATATGATTAGGTTAGGTTGGGTCGCGCTATGTTGTGATGTATTTGACTTTTCCGCTATGCGCTGCTACTTGGCAGCATTCTGAGATCTACTGTGCCCTAGTATATGCTGCTTGGCTCAGGGGTTTCCAGCAATAGTGGTCTCGGCACGTTAGGGTAAGTTAGGTTGCATTATGTTATATAACGTTCGGACAGGTTAGGATGCAGTAGCTATGACTTCTGTGCTATACAATGCTATTGGGCGTGTTTCTGCGCTCTATACTGCTCTAGTATGCTCTGCCAAACCCCGGGGAGGCCAGTAATAGTGTTATCGGGACGTTAGTTTGATTTAGGCTACGTTTGGTTATGTTATGTTTGGTCGGGTTAGGATAGAATAGCTTTGACTTTTGCACTATATACTGCTATTGCATGAAATTCTGGGCTATACTGTGCTCTAGTATGCTCTGCTTCAACCTGGGTGGGCCAGAAATAGTGGTCACGGCACGTTAGGTTTTGTTATGCCACGTTTGGTTAGGGTATGCTTGCTTACGATAGGTTTGGATAGCTCTGAGTTTCTTGGCATAGACTGCTCTTCGGCGGATTTGTGCGTTCTACCGTGCTCGACTGTACCCTCCCCGAATAAGGGGAAGCCAGCAATAGAGGTCGCTCAACGTTGGGTTGAGTTATGTTACGTTCAGCTCCGTAACGATTCGTATGGATAGGAGGGGCTAGCAATGACTCTTGCGCTGTACACTGCTATTCGGTGGGTTTCTGCCCTCTACTGTGCACTAATATGCGCCGCGTGGCTCTGTGGGTCCAGCAATCGTGGTCTCGGCACGATAGGCTGTGTTAGGTTACGTTTCCCTAGGGTCTCCTTGTATGACCTTCTTGGCTGTTATTCGGTGCACTCCTGCGCTCTACTCTGCTCGACAAAGCTCTGACCGACCATGGGGAGGCCGGTGATAGTGTTCCCGGAACGTTAGTTTGATTTAGGCTACGTTTGGTTAGGTTAGACTCGGTCAGGTTAGGATAGGGTGTCATTGCCTTTTGTGCTTTACGCATCAATGAGTCGGATTTCTGCGGTCTACTGTGCTTTAGTCTGTCCTGCTTGACATGGGAAGGTCAGCAGTAATGGTCTAGGCACGTTAGGTTCTGTTACGTTACGTTCGGTATTGTTGTGTTTGGATAGGTTAGGCAAGGGCATCTTTGACATTTGTGATACACACCGCTGTTCAGCGGATTTCTGCGTACTACTGTGATGGAACATGCCCTACTTTGCTGTGGGGAGACCTTAAACTGTGGCTGCGGCGATTTCGGTTGCGCTATTCCACGTTCCGTTAGGTTAGGCTAGGCAAGGTTTTGTTAGGTTGTCCTTGAATTTTGCGCGGCACACTGCTCTTCGGTTCATTTCTACGTCCTACATTGCTATACCATGCTCTGTTCGAACATGGGGTGTCCAGTGATATTTGTCTCGTAACGTTATGTTGAGTTAGGCTACGTTTGGTTAGGTTACGCTTGTTTGTGTTAGGTCAGGATATCTTCGACTCTTGTTGTATACACTGTTATTCTGTGGACTTCTGCACTCCACTGTGCTCCACTCTAATCTGCTAGGAACAGTGGAGGGCAACAATAGTGGTCGTGGCACGTTACGTTGAGCTTTGCTACGTTAGGTTGAGTTATGTTAGTATGGTTTTGGCATGGATCTCTTTGGCTTTTCTGTTGCACACTGCTATTCTACGGATTTCTGCATCCCACTCTCCTCTAATGTGCTCTGCATGACATTGGGGAGGCCAGCAAGAGTGGTCGCGGCACGATTGGTTGTGATGGAATGCGTTTGGATAGGCTTCGTTTGCCTTGGTTTGGTTTCGGTAGCTTCACTTTTCTGCTATACACTACGATTCTGTGGGCTTCTGCGCACTACTCTCCCTTATTATGCTCTGCTTGGCTCTGCGCAGGGCAGCAACACTGGTCGCAGCATTTTAGGTTGAGTTAGATTCCGTTTTTCTAGGTTTGGTTACGTTGGGTTATGAAATGATAGCTTCGACATATGTACTCAAAACTGATGTTCTATGGACATCTGTGCCCCACTGTGCTCTATCATATTCTACTCGTATATGTGGAAGCCAGCAATAGTGTTCGCGGCACGATAGTGTTTGTTCCTCTACGTTTTGCTAGGTTAGGTTTGATCTGATTAGGTCCTGATATCTTTGACTTTTGTGCTGTTCATTGCTATTTGGTGGCGATCTGTGCTCTACTGTGTTCAACGATACTCTGCTCGACTCTAGAGGGGCCAGCAATAGTGGCCATGGCATGATAGGCTGTGTTATGCTACGTTTGGTGACATTACGATTGGTCAGGTTAGGATGGTGTAACATCGGCTTTTGTGTTGTACGCCGCTGTTCGTAGGATTTTTGTGCTCTACATTGCTCTACTATACTCTTCTCGGCTCTGGGGGGGCGGTAATAGTGGTCTCCTCACGTTGGGTTGAGCTGGGCTACGTTCGGAAAGGCAACGTTAGTTTTGGTTAGGTTTGGATTGCTATGACTTTCGTGGTGTAGACTGCTTTCGGTGGACTTCTGCGCTATGCCGTGCCCTAGTATATTCTGCTTTGCTCTGGGGAGGCAAGCAAGATTGGTCTCGGCGCGATAGTTTGAGTTAAGCCACGTTCGGAAATGTCACGTTTGGCTATGTCTGGATAGTGTAACTTCGACTATTGTGCTATGCAGTGCGATTCCATGGACACCTGCGCTCTACTCTCCTTTAATATGTTCTGCTTGGCTCTGAAGGGGCAGCAATAGTGGTCTCGGCACGATAGGACGGGTTAAGCTACGTTTGCTTACGTTACGTACGTCAGGATGGGATATCTTTGACTTTTGTGCTACACGCTGCTATTCTATGGACTTCTGCGGTCTTCTGTGCGCTATCACATTCTGCATGTCTATGTGGACGCCTGGAATATTGCTCTTGGCACGTTAATTTGTGTTATGTTACTCTGTGTTAGGTTAGGTTTGGTTAGATTTGGTAAGGATAGCATTGGCCTTTGTGCTATAAACTGCTATTCGGTGCATTTCTGCGCACTAGCCTGCTCAAACATGCTCTGCTTAGAGCTTCGAAGGCCGGAAATATTACACTATAACATAGCACTACCTATCGTGCCAAGAGCATGTTACGTTTCGTTAGGTTATGATAGGGTAACTTCGACTTTTATGCTATACACTGCTTTTCGGTGGATCTCTGCGGCCTTTGTTGCTCTACTATAGTCTGCTCGACTCTGGGGTGACCAGCAATAGCGGTCGTGGCACGATACGTTGTGTTAGGTTACGTTTGGTTATGTTAAGTTAGGCTACGATTGGTCAGGATGGGTTTGACTTTTGTGTTCTGCAGTGATATACGGTGGATTTCTACGTTCTACTGTGCTCTAGTATGTTCTTCAAGTCTCTGGGGATGACAGTAATAGCGCCCTCGGCGCGATAGGTTGAGACAGGGTACGTGTGAATATGTTAAGTGTGATCTCGTTTGGCTTGGATAGCTTCGACTTTTCAACTATGCACAGCGGTTCTATAAATTTCTGCGCTCTACTCTCCTCTGTTATGCTCTGCTTGGCACTCTGGAGGCCAGCAACACTGGTCGCGGCACCTTAGCTTGGGATCGGTTAAGTTTGGTTAGGTTAGGTTTGGTTGGGTTTGGTTATGATAGCTCTGTTATATGTGCTCAATACGGATATCCTATGGACTATCTATCATATTCTGCTCGTCTCTTGGGAAGCCAGCAATAGCGTTCGCGGCACGTGAGGATTCGTTATTCTACGTTTGGTTGGGTCTGGTTTTGTCTGGTTTGGTCAGGATGGCTCTGACAATTGTGCTATACGTTGCTATTCGGCGGATTTCGGAGCTCTACTGTGACCTCGTATTCTCTGCTTTGTTCTGGGGAGGCCAGAAATAGTGGCCGCGGCACGTTGGGATGAGTTACGCTACGTCCTGTTGCGTTACGTTTGGTTAGGTTAGGACAGGGTTACTTTGACTTTTGTGCTATACATTGCTATGCGGTGGATTTCTGCGCTCTAGTGAACCCTAGTGAGCACTGCTTGGCTCTGCGGAGACCAGCATCTCTGATCCCGGCAAGTTAGGTTGTGCTAGGATCTGTTCGGCTTGGTTAAGTTCAAATAGTGTGGCTTTGTCTCATGTGCCGTACTGTGCTATTCGGCCGATATCTGCGACATGCATCGCTCTGCTATCCTCTGCTTGCCTATGGGAAGCAGATAGTGATAGTAGCGACAGTGATAGTGGTCGTGGCAGGTTAGGAATGGTTACGTTATGCTTGATTATGTTACGTTATATAACGTTTTGTTGGGATGGCTGTGACTTTTATGCTATATTCCGCCATTCGCAGTATATCTTCGCTCTATAATGTTCTAGTGCATTCTGCTCGGCTATAGGGGGGGCCAGGAGCGGTGGCCTCGTCACGTTAGACATAGTTATGATGCTCTTGGTTATCCTACGCTTGGTTAGGTTGGGATAGGATAGCTTAGACTTTTGTGCCACACACTGATATTCAGTGGATTTCTACGCTCTACATCGCTATAGTAAACTCCGCTCCAATCTCGCGATTCCAACAATAGAGCTCATGGGACGTGAGACTGTGTTATGTTACGTTTGTTTATTTCAGGTTAGGCTACGTTTAATTAGGATAGCTTCGACTTTCGTGCTGTACAGAGATATCCGGTAAATTCCTGCCCTCTGCGGAGGTCTAATCCACCTGCTTTGCTCTGGAGAGGCCAGAAAATGACGCCGTGGCTCGTTACGTTGAGTTTGGCTACGCTAGGTTAGGTTATGTTGTTCTGGGCTTGGCTTGTATATCTCTGGCTTTTCTACTGTACGCATCGATTCAATGGATTTCTGCGCCCTGCTCTCCTCTAATATGAAATGCCTGGCTGTGCTGAGGCCAGCAATATTGGTGGCGGCACGTTTGGTTGAATTTTGTACATTTGGCGGTTATACGATTTGTAAGGTTTGGATAGGGTACATTTGACCTATGTGCAACACACTGCCCATCGGCGGGTTCCTCCGCTCTACTGCGCTCCAATATGCTCTGCTTTGTTCCGCGGAGGCCAGAAATAGTGGTTGCGGCACTTTGCGTTTTGTTAGGTTAGTTTCGGCCTTGTAATGTTAGGATATCATTGACTTTTGTGCTATACGAAGATATTCGGTGGGTTCCTGCCCTCCACTTCGCTCTAATCTGATCTGCCAGGCCCTGGGGATGCCGGAAATCGTAGCTGGGGCATGTTGCTTTGAGTTTGGCTACCTTAGGTTAGGTTATGTTAGTTTGCGTTCGGCTTGGATACCTAAGACTTTTCTGCAGCACAGTGCGGTTCTACGGATGTCTGCGCTCTGCTCTCCTCTAGTATGGTTTGCTTGGCTCCGTGGAGGCCAGCAATAGTGGTCGCAGCACGTTAGGCTCAGTTACTGTACGTTCGGTCAGGTTAGGTTTGGTGTGGTCAGGTTAGTGTATCTTTGACTTTTGTGATGTACACTGGTATTCGGTAGATTCCTGCCCTCCACTTTGCTCTACTCCAATGTGGTAGAAACAGGGTAGGCCGAAAGTAGTGGTCGCTGCACTTTAGGTTGAGTTAGGATACGTTTTGGTATGTATCGATAGGTTGGGTTAGGAGAGGATAGCTTTGGCCTTTGCGCTATACGTTCTTGCTCGGTGGATTTCTGCGCTCTGCTGTGCTGTATCACAATCTGTTTCTCTCTGTGGACGCTAGGAATTTTGGTCGCAGCACGTTAGCTTGTGATTTGTTACGTTTGGTTTGGACGGTTTCGACTTTTATGCTATACGCTGCTACTCTGAGGATTTCTACACTCTACACTGCGCTAATATTCTCTGTCTTTCTCTGGGGATGGCAGCAATGACAGTCTAGACACGGTATGTTGAGATAGGCTACGTTTAGTTAGGTTAGCGTAGGGCAGAATAGGTTAGGGCGTCTTCAACTTTTGTGCTATACACTGCCAGTCTTTGGACTTATACGCGCTACTCTCCTCTAATATGTTCTGCTTGGCGATTCGGAGGCTAGCAACAGAGGTCTAGTCACGTTAGTTTGCGTTATCTCACGCTTGGTTGGGTCAGGTTAGGTCAGGTTTGTTCATGGTAGACTTGACTCTTGTGCTTTACACTACCATGCGGCGAATTTCTGCGCTCTACTGTGCTCTAGCTTATTCTCCTGGGCTCTGGAGAAGTCAGTGATAGTGGTCTAGACACGTTACGTTGAGTCATGTTATGTTTGTTTATGTTACGCTTGGTTAGGTTAGGATAGGGTATCCATGAATTTTGTGCTGTACACTTATATTCGGTGGATTCATGCGCTCCTCATAGCTGTACTATACACTGCTCGACCATGAGGAGGCCTGTTAAAGTGGTCTCGACACGTCAGGCCGAGTCAGGTTACGTTTGGTTATATTACGTTAGTATATGTTAGGACAGGATAGCTATGGCTTTCTTGTCATATACTGCTGTTCGGCGGATTCTTACGCGCTATATTGTTCTGCTATTCTCTGCTAGACACTGGGGAGTCCAGTAATATAGGTCGCGGCACGTTATGTTGAGTCAGGTTACGTTCGGTTATGTCAGGTTAGGTTAGGTTATGTTAGGTTAGGTTAGGTTAGGTTAGGTTATGTTTGGTTAGAATGGCTTCGACTTTTGGACTATACACTGTTATTAGGTGGATATCTGCGATCTACTGTGCTCTAGCATGTTCTGCTTGGCTCTGGGGTGGCCTCGGCACGTTGGTTTGAGATAGGATGTGTTTGGTTAGGTTACGTTAACCTTTGCTAGGTTCGGATATTTTCGACTTTTCTGCCATGCACTGCGATTCTATGGACTTCTGCGCTCTGCTCACATCTAATATTTTCAGCTTGGCTCTGAGGGGGGGGGGGCAGAAATAGCGGTCCCAGAAATTTAGGAAGGGATAAGTTACGTTCGCTTTGGCTACGATTGGTTAGGTTATGAGAGGATAGTTTTGCCTTTTGTGCTATACACCGCTATTTGGCGGGTCGCTGCGCCCCGCATTGCTCTAATATGCTGTGCTTGCCTCTGGGGAGTCCAGCAATAGTATTCTCTGCACGTTACGTTTAGTTAGGCTACGTTCTGTTAGGTTAGGCTTGGCCTGGTTAGGATGGACATATTTGTCATTTGTGCTGCACACTGCAATGGGTTGAATTACTGAGCTCTACTGTGCTCTAGTATATTCTGTTTGGCTTTGTGGACAGCAGTAGTATTGCTCTCGGCACGTTATGCTGAGTTTGTTTGCTATGATACGTCCGGTTAGGTTAGGAGAGGATAGCTTAGACTTTTGTGCTATACACTGCCATTCGGATGATTTCTAAGCTTTATTGTGCTCTAGTATGTCCTGATTGCCTCTGGGGAGGGCAGCCATAGCGGTCTCGGCACGGTAGTTTGAGGTATGCTACGTTCGGCTATGTTCTGTTGGTTTGGGTTAGGCTAAGGTAGTTTTGACTTTTCCGATATGCCCAGCGATTCTATGGACTTCTACGTTCTACTATCCACTAATTTCTTCGCATTGGCTCTTGGGAGGACAGCAATTGAGGTCCCGTCATATTTGGTTAACTTATGTTACGTTCGGCTATACTGCGGTTGTTTAGGTTAGGAGGGGTTATCTATGACTTTTGTGCCATAGTCTGCTTTTAGGTGTATTTATGCGACCTACAGACCTCTAATGTTATCAGCTTTGTCCTGGCAAGTGCAGCAATATTGGCCTCAGCACGTTATAGTCAGTCAGGTTGCGCCCAGTTAGGATGGGTTAGGCTAAACTTCGTTACGGTAGCTTTGACTTCTGCGTTGTACACTGCTGTTCGGGGGACTTCAGTGCTCTACTGTGCTCCAGTATGTCTTGCTTGGCTCTGGGGGGGGGGGCAGCAATTGCGGTTTCGGCACGTTTGGTTGTGTTAGGCTATGTTCGTTTACGTCCGGTAGGTTAGGGTTAGGTTTGGGTAGCCTTTACTTTTCTGATATACACTGCGATTCGATGGATTTCTGCATTAGTACTCTCCACTGATATGTTCTGCTTGGCTCTGTGGTGCCCGGCAATAGTTGTCTCCGCACGTTAAAGTTGAGTTACTTTACGCGTGGTTATGTTACGGATGACTCGGTTAGGACAGGATAGCTTTGACTTTAGTGACATAGTCTATCATTAGGTGGACCTCTGCGCCCTACAGAGGTCTAATAATCTCAGCTTGACTCTGGGAAGGCCAGCAGTAGTGGTATCGGCACGCTAGTTTGAGCTATGTTACGTTGGGTCAAGTCACGGTTGGTTAGGTTAGGAGAGCATAGCTTTGACTTTCGTGTTATAGCCTGCTATGAGGTGGATTTCTGCGCCCCATATTGATCTAATATTTTCAGCTTCGCTGTGTGAAGGCCAGCAATAGTAGGTCTCGGTACGTCATGTTGTGGCTTGTTGCGTTCGATTAGGTTGAGTTTGACTAAGTTAGGTTAGGATAGCTTCATCTTTTTTGCTGTACAGTGCTATCCTTCGGATTCCGGAGATCTACTGTTCTCTAGTATGCCCAGCTTGGCTCTGGAATGGCCAGCAATAGTAGTCCCGGCACGAAACGTTTCGTCAGGTTACGTTCGGTTAGGTTGGGTTAGGCTATGTTTGGTTAATGGAGCTTTAACTTTTGCGCTGTACACTGCTATTCGGTGGACTTCTGCTCTCTATTGTAATCTAGTAAGTCGTACTTGTCGCGGGGGAGGGGCAGCAGTAGCGGTTTCGGCACGTTTGGTTGAGTTAGGCTACGTTTGGCCATCTTTCGCTGGCATGGTTAGGTTTAGGTAGCTTCGACTTTTCTGATGTACACTGCAGTTCTATGGATTTCTACGCTCTTCTCTCCAGTAATGTGTTCTGCTTGGCTCTGGGGTGGAAAGCAATAGTGGTCGCGGCACACTAGGTTGAGCTACGTTACGTTTGGTTATGCAACGATTGGTTAGCTTGGGGGCGGATAACTTCGACTTTGGTGTTACAGTCTGCTGTAAGGTGCATTTCTGCGCCCTACACTGCTCTAATATTTTCAGCTTGGCTCTGGAGAGGCCAAAAATAGTGGTCGCTTCACAATAGGTTGTTTCACGTTGCGACAGTTTCGGTAGGGTTAGGCTAGGTTTTGCTAGGGCAGCTTTAACTTTCGTGCCCTACACTGTTCTTTGGTGCACCTCTGGGCTCTACTGTTCTCTAGTATGTCTTGCTTGGCTTTGGGGGGCAGCAAAATCGGTTTCGGCTCGTTAGTCTGTGTTAGGCTTCGTTTGGCTATGTTCTGCTTCTCTGAGTTAGGCTTAGGTAGCTTTGACTTTACTGATATACACAGCGATTCTCTGGATTCCTGCGTTCTACTCTCCACTAATGTGTTCTGCTTGGCTCGGGGCAGGCCAACGATAATGGTCGCGTTCAAGATAGGTTGAGTTAGGTTACGTCTCGTTATGGTACGTTGGGTTGGGTTAAGAGAGTATATCTTTGACTTTAGTGTTATAGTATGCTATTAGGCAAATCTCTGCGCCCGACAGTGCTCGAATGCTTACAGC